>NC_048567.1:80662292-80679792 GCF_013265735.2 Oncorhynchus mykiss | reverse complement strand
CTCAACTAGCCTACCTGGTTAAATAAAGGTGTTCTCAACTAGCCTACCTGGTTAAATAAAGGTGAAATAAATAAAAAATAAATAAAAATAGATTTTCAAACTGCTTAGGGACAGAGGTGAATTACAGAAACATTTAAATGAGCTATTATTTGATAAAATATTGAATTTGGTCTTTACTACTACAGCCCATAGAAACGCATTGATTAACACATTCATAAATGGTAAAAGAAAAAGACAGTCAAAAAATAAATCAGAAGTAATAAGGTTTTGAAGTGTCTGTCCTTATGTCTAGGAGATGGAAGAAAGCTCAGGAAATATTTTAGGTTTTTATGGACACATATTTAACCCCTTATTTTTGTTGGCACAAAACGACCTCCATACTTCCAGACCAGTCCCGTCACACTTGTGGGGGTTGTAAGAGAGTCTTGTAGAGAGTCTTGTTCATGAGAGTCTCCTTTCCATAGAGTGGTCAGAATCATTTCTAGGCCAAACACTTCCAGACGCTACAGACGTTTTTTGTGAGAAGAACATTTTCTTTTTTTTAGGATGTCTCATGGTCTGACAAACATCGCTGTAGCTCAGGCCCACCTTCCACAGCAGATGGAATCTCTCATGGTCTGACAAACATCGCTGTAGCTCAGGACACCTTCCACAGCAGATGGAATCTCTCATGGTCTGACAAACATCGCTGTAGCTCAGGACACCTTCCACCACAGAAGGAATCTCTCATGGTCTGAGAAACATCGCTGTAGCTCAGGCCACCTTCCACAGCAGATGCAGAAGGCCGACATTGGCGGATTTGATGGATGGATATCTCTATCTTAACCCCCTAAGGTTGACGTCCCACGTCCGCGGAAATCTAATTAGCATAATACAAAAATCCTAATTTAAAAACCTGTCAGTTTAAGCTAGAGATATCCGTTTTTTGGGGATTGGATGCGTCTCAATCCACCACATCAGCCTATGTCGGCCTGTGTCGGCCTGTGTCGGCCTGTGTCGAGCCCCGAAACCTGAAGGATCTGGAGAAGGTCTGTATGGAGGAGTGGGACAAAATCCCTGCTGCAGTGTGTGCAAACCTGGTCAAGAACTACAGAAAACGTATGATCTCTGTAATTGGCAAACAAAGGTTTCTGTACCAAATATTAAGTTCTGCTTTTCTGATGTATCAAATACTTATGTCATGGAATAAAATGCTAATGAATTACTTAAAAATCATACAATGTGATTTTCTGGATTTTTTTTAGATTCTGTCTCTCACAGTTGAAGTGTACCTATGATAAAAATTACAGACCTCTACATGCTTTGTAAGTAGGAATACCTGCAAAATCGGCAGTGTATCAAATACTTGTTCTCCCCACTGTATGTATATATGTATGTTAGTTAAAACATAAAAGGCTCCACTACGGCCATATTGCACCTTCCACCTCCACACAGCAGAGGCAAATAACGGGGGGGGGGGGGGGGGGGGGGGGGGGCACAGCACAGCACATTGTGAGAACAGCAGAGGCTCACAACAGGGGGGGGAGTTAAAACAGGACATTGTGAGAACAGCAGAGGCTCATAACAGGGGGGGGAGTTAAAACAGCACATTGTGGGAACAGCAGAGGCTCATAACAGGGGGGGGGAGTTAAAATAGCACATTGTGAGAACAGCAGAGGCTCACAACAGGGGGGGGAGTTAAAACAGGACATTGTGAGAACAGCAGAGGCTCATAACAGGGGGGGGGAGTTAAAACAGCACATTGTGAGAACAGCAGAGGCTCATAACAGGGGGGGGGAGTTAAAATAGCACATTGTGAGAACAGCAGAGGCTCATAACAGGGGGGGAGTTAAAACAGGACCTTGTGAGAACAACAGGGGGGGGGGGGAGTTAAAATAGCACATTGTGAGAACAGCAGAGGCTCATAACAGGTGGGGGGGGGGGTTAAAACAGCACATTGTGAGAACAGCAGAGTCCATATTGTCCATGAGTTTTTAGTAGATAGCCTAATGAATTTAAAAAAAAGCATCCAATAAACAATGGCATTGTTTTCAATTAACCTCTTACTGCAGTGGGCTAAATCAGGGTCACACAGAGTGATTCTTGGGTAGTCTTAAACGAATATACTTTGAAACAAACGATACACCTCACACACGTTTATGGGCTTTAAAAAAAGAAGAGATGTACCATGTCAGATATAGACATTTATCAAATGTTGAGTTTGCATCCCAATATTACACTTTATGGACATCACAGAAGACTGAAATATAACACAACTGTTTGACATGGAAACACCAGATTTTCGGTGTGAAAACAATGATGCTTATTAATCTGAGGTTCCCAAAAAGGCCACTATGTAATTTATAATTAATTCCAAATAAACTGAAAGTTACCAACATTCTGGTAATTTATTGGTTAACGTTGAAAGTTTCCAGTAATATACCCTCCCTTTGTATCAGGAATCGAGGTAAGACCCAGATGCAGTCAAATTCACAATGGTTAAATATTCCAACAGGGGCAGGCGATAGACAGGTCAAGACAGGCAGGGGTCAGTAAACCAGAGGAGGGGCAACGGTACAGGTCGGCAGGCGGGCTCAGGCAGAGTGGTAAGGCAGGCGGGCTCAGAGTCAGCACAGGCAAGGCAAGGTTTAAAACCAGGAGGGCGAGAAAAAAGGAGAGACTGGGAAAAGCAGGAGCTGAGAACAAAAAATGCTGGTTGTCATGACAAACAAGACGAACTGGCAACAGATAAACAGAGGACACAGGTATAAATACACAGGGGATAATGGGGAAGATGGGCGACACCTGGAGAAGGGGGGTGGGGAGGGGGGGGGGGGGGTGGAGGCAGTCACAAAGACAGATGAAACAGATCAGGGTGTGATCAGGGTGTTTCCCACAGTTTCCAGTGAAGCACCCTCCCTTTGCAACCCCCTTAGCTGGACCAGATCACCATGGTACCCAGATGGACCGTTGTGAAGAGATCACCCCGGACGCCAAGAGAATCACCTACTTCTTCAAGGGTAACTAACTGACACATTGCATTATGCACCACCATTTTAAATAAGTAGCTAGCTACCAGCCCCCCCCCCCCACCCCCCTTCTCCATGTGAGGCCTAACCCCTCTGTATCCACCATTTTAAATAAGTAGCTAGGTTTCCATCCAGCTGGGGACAGATTTTCATGTGAATATTCAAATGTCCGCAAAAAAGAAAACATAAGTATTTTCTCACCAGCTTTTCCACCAAACGGATTTGCAGCAGATTTAAAATCAGTGCGTGATGATGTAGTGCACACAAAATGTACTTTTTCACTTGTGTTTTTATGTACCGAATAAAAAATTGAAAGTTCAATGTCTTCCCATCTCATTTTCAACACTTTTTAACGATTTAGAGTTGTCACAAAAACTCTTAAGGTTAATAGCAAATGTTCCTGGTCTTGGCATCTGTGCTCTAGCCAACAGTTGGCAGATACAGAGCGGTTAGGTCAGTCTACATGGTGAGATTATTATGGATAACGAGACCCTTTTATGTTGATCGGAAAAGAGCAGAAAGCTCTACCGTGCACTTTCACAACCCTGTGAAGTTACATCTTAATTTATTTTGTCAGTAGCCTAATTATTAACTGTGTGAGACTACGAGTCGTAGTTTGATGACCACACGCCATGTGTCATCACTTTATTTAACTAGGCAAGTCAGTTAAGGACAAATTCTCATTTACAATGACTCTCTACCAAAAGGAAAAAAGGCCTCCTGCTGGGACGGGGGCCGCGGTTACAAATATAGGAAACACACATCACGACAAGACAGACAACTCAACACTACATAAAGAGAGACCTAAAACAACAACATAGCAAAACAGCAACACATGACAACAACATGGTAGCATCACAACATGACAACAACATGGTAGCATCACAACATGACAACAACATGGTAGCAACACAACATGACAACAACATGGTAGCAACACAACATGACAACAACATGGTAGCATCACAACATGACAACAACATGGTAGCAACACAACATGACAACAACATGGTAGCAACACAACATGACAACAGAACAACATGGTAGCAACACAACACAACATGACAACAACATGGTAGCATCACAACATGACAACAACATGGTAGCAACACAACATGACAACAACATGGTAGCAACACAACATGACAACAACATGGTAGCAACACAACATGACAACAACATAGTAGCAACACAACATGACAACAACATGGTAGCAACACAACATGGCAACAGAACAACATGGTAGCAACACAACATGGCAACAGAACAACATGGTAGCAACACAACATGACAACAGAACAACATGGTAGCAACACAACACAACATGACAACAACATGGTAGCATCACAACATGACAACAACATGGTAGCAACAAAACATGGCAACAACATGGTAGCAACACAACATGACAACAACATGGTAGCAACACAACATGACAACAGAACAATATGGTAGCAACACAACATGACAACAACATGGTAGCAACACAACATGACAACAGAACAACATGGTAGCAGCACAACATGACAACAACATGGTAGCAGCACAACATGACAACAACATGGTAGCAACACAACATGGCAAAAGAACAACATGGTAGCAACACAACATGACAACAACATGGTAGAATCACAACATGAAAACAACATGATAGCATCACAACATGGCAATAGAACAACATGGTAGCATCACAACATGACAACAACACTGTAGCAGCACTACATGACAACAACATGGTAGCAACACAACATGACAACAACATGGTAGCAGAACAACATGACAACAACATGGTAGCAGCACAACATGACCACAACATGGTAGCATCACAACATGGCAACAGAACAACATGGTAGCAACACAACATGACAACAACATGGTAGCAACACAACACAACATGACAACAACATGGTAGCAACACAACATGACATGGTGTGATTTTGATAACATACAGGAATTCAAGTCCTTTTGTTCACCCAACCTACAAGCATTTTGCTACATCTGCTATAACATCTGCTGAACACCTGTATGTGACAAATAACATTTTATTTGATTTGACATGTAACTGATTACATCAGTTCCTCCCCAAACCTGAACATTGGTCCGGTCCCGAAACACCCTCTATACCCAGATATTAAAAAGACTGGATTGGTCTAAACAAAATGGTAGTGGCTCCACCCTCCTCTCCTGCATCTCCTCCTCTCTCCACTCTAGGACAACAAGGTACTAAACAATATGGTAGTAGCACAACCTTGCCCTCTGATAGGTCATAAAGATTCCTCTCCTCTCTCCACTCTAGGACAACAAGGTGTTCCGCTACCACGAGCGTAGCCATGTCCAGGTGGAGGGCTTCCCCAAGGACATCTCTGAGGTGTTCCCTGGTTTCCCTGACCACCTGGATGCTGCTGTGGTGTGTCCCAAGGGAGGTTGTTGCTGAGACTCTGTCATATTCTTCAAGGCTAATAAATGTCCCATATCTCTATCAAATCAGCAATCAATCTCTTACAAATCAACAATGCGCAAATGTAGCATTTTCAATTAAAAACATTTAAATACCTGTCCTCTGTAGCTCAGTAGGTAAGGGGCTTGTAATGTCAGTGAATTTTGATTTCTGGGACCACTCATAAGTAAAACATTTATGCACACATGACTGTAAACGACTTTGGATAAAACCGTGTATATACAGTGGGGCAAAAAAGTATTTAGTCAGCCACCAATTGTGCAAGTTCTCCCACTTAAAAAGATGAGAGAGGCCTATAATTTGTAAAAAAAACATTTTGCTTTTAGGCTTCTTTTATTTCATAAAAAAATGTCAATTCATGTGTGGCTGCAGACAGCCAGATGCCTGAGTCATCCATCCCTGTGGAGCAAGCTGGAAAGGAAAGAGAGAGAGAGGAGATCCATCATGAGTCCATCATGAGTCCATTATGAATCCATCATGAGTCCATCATGAGTCCATCAGGAATCCTTCATCATGAATCCTCCATGAGTCCATCATGAATCCTCCATGAGTCCATCATGAGTCCATCATGAATCCACCCTGAGTCCATCATGAGTCCATCATGAATCCTCCATGAGTCCATCATGAGTCCATCATGAATCCATCATGAGTCCATCATGAATCCTCCATGAGTCCATCATGAGTCCATCATGAGTCCATCATGAGTCCATCATGAATCCTCCATGAGTCCATCATGAGTCCATCATGAGTCCATCATGAATCCTCCATGAGTCCATCATGAATCCTTCATCATGAATCCTCCTCCATGAGTCCAGTACATCAAGAGAGTTTTAATAGTCAGTAATGGAGTTAATCAGTTCCTCACCTCTGCGCCGGTCTCTCTCTCTCTCTCTCTCTCTCTCTCTCTCTCTCTGTCGACATGATGCAAGTTAAGTATTTATAATTAAGCATTCCAGAGCATGTGACAAATACAATTTGATTTGATTTGATCTGACTTCAAACTTTCTGGCCAATGCTAGCTTGCTACATATAAGGCTCCAGACCAAAACAAAATCATCACCTGTACCTGAATTACCCTGAAGTACCTGATTCATCCTGAAGTACCTGATTCACCCTGAAGTACCTGATTCATCCCGAAGTACCTGAATTACCCTGAAGTACCTGAATTACCCTGAAGTACCTGAATCATCCTGAAGTACCTGAATTACCCTGAAGTACCTGATTCACCCTGAAGTACCTGATTCACCCTGAAGTACCTGATTCACCCTGAAGTACCTGAATCATCCTGAAGTACCTGATTCATCCTGAAGTACCTGATTCACCCTGAAGTACCTGAATCATCCTGAAGTACCTGAATCATCCTGAAGTACCTGATTCACCCTGAAGTACCTGAATCACCCTGAAGTACCTGATTCACCCTGAAGTACCTGAATCACCCTGAAGTACCTGAATCACCCTGAAGTACCTGAATTACCCTGAAGTACCTGATTCACCCTGAAGTACCTGAATCACCCTGAAGTACCTGAATCACCCTGAAGTACCTGAATCACCCTGAAGTACCTGATTCATCCTGAAGTACCTGATTCACCCTGAAGTACCTGAATCACCCTGAAGTACCTGAATTACCCTGAAGTACCTGATTCACCCTGAAGTACCTGAATCACCCTGAAGTACCTGAATCACCCTGAAGTACCTGAATCATCCTGAAGTACCTGATTCATCCTGAAGTACCTGATTCATCCTGAAGTACCTGATTCACCATGAAGTACCTGATTCACCCTGAAGTACCTGAATCATCCTGAAGTACCTGATTCACCCTGAAGTACCTGAATCACCCTGAAGTACCTGATTCACCCTGAAGTACCTGAATCACCCTGAAGTACCTGAATCACCCTGAAGTACCTGAATTACCCTGAAGTACCTGATTCACCCTGAAGTACCTGAATCACCCTGAAGTACCTGAATCACCCTGAAGTACCTGAATCACCCTGAAGTACCTGATTCACCCTGAAGTACCTGAATCACCCTGAAGTACCTGAATCACCCTGAAGTACCTGAATCACCCTGAAGTACCTGAATTACCCTGAAGTACCTGATTCACCCTGAAGTACCTGAATCATCCTGAAGTACCTGATTCACCCTGAAGTACCTGAATCATCCTGAAGTACCTGATTCACCCTGAAGTACCTGATTCATCCTGAAGTACCTGAATCATCCTGAGGTACCTGATTCACCCTGAAGTACCTGATTCACCCTGAAGTACCTGATTCATCCTGAAGTACCTGAATCACCCTGAAGTACCTGATTCACCCTGAAGTACCTGAATCATCCTGAAGTACCTGAATCACCCTGAAGTACCTGAATCACCCTGAAGTACCTGATTCACCCTGAAGTACCTGAATCATCCTGAAGTACCTGATTCACCCTGAAGTACCTGATTCACCCTGAAGTACCTGATTCACCCTGAAGTACCTGATTCACCCTGAAGTACCTGATTCACCCTGAAGTACCTGATTCATCCTGAAGTACCTGAATCATCCTGAGGTACCTGATTCACCCTGAAGTACCTGATTCACCCTGAAGTACCTGATTCACCCTGAAGTACCTGATTCACCCTGAAGTACCTGATTCACCCTGAAGTACCTGATTCATCCTGAAGTACCTGAATCATCCTGAAGTACCTGAATCACCCTGAAGTACCTGAATCATCCTGAAGTACCTGATTCACCCTGAAGTACCTGAATCATCCTGAAGTACCTGATTCACCCTGAAGTACCTGATTCACCCTGAAGTACCTGATTCACCCTGAAGTACCTGATTCACCCTGAAGTACCTGATTCACCCTGAAGTACCTGATTCACCCTGAAGTACCTGATTCATCCTGAAGTACCTGAATCATCCTGAGGTACCTGATTCACCCTGAAGTACCTGATTCAACCTGAAGTACCTGATTCATCCTGAAGTACCTGAATCATCCTGAGGTACCTGATTCATCCTGAAGTACCTGATTCATCCTGAAGTACCTGATTCATCCTGAAGTACCTGATTCACCCTGAAGTACCTGATTCATCCTGAAGTACCTGATTCATCCTGAAGTACCTGATTCACCCTGAAGTACCTGATTCACCCTGAAGTACCTGATTCACCCTGAAGTACCTGATTCATCCTGAAGTACCTGATTCACCCTGAAGTACCTGAATCATCCTGAAGTACCTGATTCACCCTGAAGTACCTGATTCATCCTGAAGTACCTGATTCACCCTGAAGTACCTGAATCATTCTGAAGTACCTGAATCACCCTGAAGTACCTGATTCACCCTGAAGTACCTGATTCACCCTGAAGTACCTGAATCATCCTGAAGTACCTGATTCATCCTGAAGTACCTGAATCACCCTGAAGTACCTGATTCACCCTGAAGTACCTGAATCACCCTGAAGTACCTGAATCATCCTGAAGTACCTGATTCACCCTGAAGTACCTGAATCATCCTGAAGTACCTGATTCACCCTGAAGTACCTGATTCACCCTGAAGTACCTGAATCACCCTGAAGTACCTGAATTACCCTGAAGTACCTGATTCATCTCGAAGTGCAATTTAAATCCTCCCAAACTGAAGATAAATTGTCCGAAATTAAAATACTTGCCAACATGTGTCTACTCTAGGATTCTAGGTCTGTCACAGTGATTTAAAAGGCTAATTAGAGTAGCCTGAAATAGATAAATGAGGCTGTCAGACATTCAAATAAAAAGGTCAACATTGGAATAATATTTAAATACATTTTGCATAAATATACATAAATAATTAGCCTAAGTCTAAAAGTGTTAAATGCTTATTGGCTACAGCCTCTCATGTCCTCACCGATGCTGACATGAAGGACGCACCAGAAAATGTAGCCAAACTTCAATGACCATTTTATTTTAATTTTTTTCAGAAATGTAAGCTAAACGGCCGTCATGTTTGACAGTTATAATGTAAGATAATTAACATCTAAAGTCTTGATTCTGTAGATATTCACAGTTGTTTCAGATCAAGGCCAGGTCCTGTTGCACAGCGTACACTTTACCAACCACCACAAACCCCGAGCGAATCACAATTCACCATCCAGGTCAAGTGTTGCTGATTGCATCTCTACATCCTCCTCTGGTTCATCACATGAAACCTCTTTCATGTGACTTGCGCTTTTTAAAAGTGTTTTCCAGCTAATTTCATTTGGGAACATTTGCACATTGGCTTTACTGCCATGTGCACATTGCTGAGTTTATAATGTGAGGAAATAATAGTTTGTCAACATTTTAAGCTAAAAGTTATGATCTGTTGCAGTAGGCCTAGTTGTATTCATTTTGAATATGTCATCCCAGAACTGTCCCAGAGTGATATGTCATCCCAGAACTGTCCCAGACTGTTACGTCATCCCAGAACTGTCCCAGACTGTTATGTTCTCCCAGAACTGTCCTAGACTGTTATGTCATCCCAGAACTGTCCCAGACTGTTATGTCATCCCAGAACTGTCCCAGTCTGATATGTCATCCCATAACTGTCCCAGAGTGTTATGTCATCCCAGAACTGTCCAAGAGTCTGATATGTCATCCCAGAACTGTCCCAGAGTCTGATATGTCATCCCAGAACTGTCCCAGAGTGTTATGTCATCCCAGAACTGTCCAAGAGTGATATGTCATCCCATAACTGTCCCAGACTGTTATGTCATCCTAGAACTGTCCCAGAGTCTGATATGTCATCCCAGAACTGTCCCAGAGTGTTATGTCATCCCAGAACTGTCCCAGAGTCTAATATGTCATCCCAGAACTGTCACAGATTCTGATATGTCATCCCAGAACTGTCCCAGAGTCTGATAGGTCATCCCAGAACTGTCCCAGACTGTTATGTCATCCCAGAACTGTCCCAGACTGTTATGTCATCCCAGAACTGTCCCAGATTCTGATATGTCATCCCATAACTATCCCAGAGTGATATGTCATCCCAGAACTGTCCCAGATTCTGATATGTCATCCCAGAACTGTCCCAGAGTGATATGTCATCTTAGAACTGTCCCAGATTCTGATATGTCATCCTAGAACTGTTCCAGATTATGACATGTCATCCTAGAACTGTCCCAGATTCTGATATGTCATCCCAGAACTGTCCCATTGTCTGATCGGTCATCCCAGAACTGTCCCAGAGTGTTATGTCATCCCAGAACCGTCCCAGAGTCTGATATGTCATCCCATAACTGTCCCAGAGTGTTATGTCATCCCAGAACTGTCCCAGAGTGTTATGTCATCCCAGAACTGTCCCAGAGTGTTGTGTCATTCCAGAACTCTCCCAGAGTGATATGTCATCTCTGAACTGTCCCAGACTGATATGTCATCCCAGAACTGTCCCAGACTGATATGTAATCCCAGAACTGTCCCAGACTGATATGTCATCCCAGAACTGTCCCAGAGTCTGATATGTCATCCCAGAACTGTCTCAGAGTGTTATGTCATCCCAGAACTGTCCCAGAGTGTTATGTCATCCCAGAACTGTCCCAGAGTCTGATATTTCATCCCAGAACTGTCCCAGAGTGTTATGTCATCCCAGAACTGTCCCAGAGTGTTATGTCATCCCAGAACTGTCCCAGAGTGTTGTGTCATTCCAGAACTGTCCCAGAGTGATATGTCATCCCTGAACTGTCCCAGACTGATATGTCATCCCAGAACTGTCCCAGACTGATATGTCATCCCAGAACTGTCCCAGAGTCTGATATGTCATCCCAGAACTGTCCCAGACTGATATGTCATCCCAGAACTGTCCCAGAGTCAGATATGTCATCCCAGAACTGTCCCAGACTGATATGTCATTCCAGAACTGTCCCAGAGTCTGATATGTCATCCCAGAACTGTCCCAGACTGATATGTCATCCCAGAACTGTCCCAGAGTCAGATATGTCATCCCAGAACTGTCTCAGAGTGTTATGTCATCCCAGAACTGTCTCAGAGTGTTGTGTCATCCCAGAACTGTCTCAGAGTCTGTTTCAATGGTCCCAGACATATCACTGGGACTAAAGGACGCCCTGGCTGTATAGCATACCCAGAAAGAAAGCATATTGTTGGATCCTCTATCTCTCTCTCTGAAACTGTTGAATGAGTTTCTCTCCCTTCCTGTGTTGGCTGTAATAAACCCAGCTGCTAGCTGCATTCTGCAGCTCTCTCTGTACACACACACACCCCTCCGGCCCTCCTGCAGCTCTCTCTCAACACACACATACCGCTCCGGCCCTCCTGCAGCTCTCTCTCAACACACACATACCGCTCCGGCCCTCCTGCAGCTCTCTCTCAACACACACATACCCCTCCAGCCCTCCTGCTCCCGCCTGCTCCCTCCTCACTCACTCAGTCACACAGCAACAGCCTATCGCTGGCCTCACCGCCTGATAGTCAGCAGCAGCAGGTCACAGTGAAATAATGAATCCGTTTTTTTTTTTTTTTTAAACACCATGAAGGACACGATGCCCTTTAGAAGTAGCCCATAAAACCCGTAACTCACGACCAATACATTTTCACACCAGAGAGAGATTGAGTGTAGATTGTGTGTAATGAGGTGTTGGCAAGGCCAAACTGGGCAGAGGCCCTGCCAGTTTGAACACTGGCCCACCTAATCAAAAGGTTGCAGGTTTGAATCCCCCAGTTGACTAGGGAGAAAATATGCCGATGTGTCCTTGAGCAAGGCACTTAACCTTAAGTTTCTCTGGATAAGAATCATTTGTTGTTTGTGTTTTCTAAAAAAAAATACAAATTTCCCAGAGGCCACTATGGAAGACTAATTTGTTATAGAGGGAGGTAAAGATTGGAAGCACCTTCGCGGGGGGGGGGGGGGGGGGGGGGGCAGGAATTCCCATAACTTATTGAAGTTTTGGGACAGCTGTAGCCCTGACACTGTTCCTAACATCAACAGACTGCTAACGGCCATCATCATCATCAACATCACCCTTCCTATGTCTTCACGTAGCGTTGATAGACTCTTCTCCACTGCAGGCCGTATCAAAAACATCCATCAGGTGTTGCATGTTGACGACACCGTCTCAACAATTTCACCCCGTTGTCAATTTAAAAGGAACCTCAGTGGCTCTTTGGACTACGAAGAAACAGTCTCGTTCTTCAACACCGAGCCTAGTACTGTAAAACGTGAAACACACAAGAAAGGTAAACCTGAATACTACTTGTTTATTCCAGTCCAGTGCCGAGCTGGTGTCCGGCCGATGCGCTGACACCATGTTCCTGAATCCACCTATTGTGTCTAGATTAGATTACAAGTTTAACAGCCACATGTACAGAGTTGGTGATGTAATTACAGGGTACAGTAAAAATCTTTAAAGTCCGAATTCCAACAAATGCAGAGAGAAATTAAAACAATACAAGTAATTAAAAAGAACAGAATTAAAAATAAATAAAATATATACATATTAAAACTGTAACAACGGTAAATATATACATATTAACACTGTAACAATAGTAAATATATACATATTAATACACTGTAACAATGGTAAATATATACATATTAACACTGTAACAATAGTAAATATATACATATTAATACACTGTAACAATGGTAAATATATACATATTAATACACTGTAACAATGGTAAATATATACATATTAATACACTGTAACAATGGTAAATATATACATATTAATACACTGTAACAATGGTAAATATATACATATTAATACACTGTAACAATGGTAAATATATACATATTAATACACTGTAACAATGGTAAATATATACATATTAATACACTGTAACAATGGTAAATATATACATATTAATACACTGTAACAATGGTAAATATATACATATTAATACACTGTAACAATGGTAAATATATACATATTAACACTGTAACAATAGTAAATATATACATATTAATACACTGTAACAATGGTAAATATATACATATTAATACACTGTAACAATGGTAAATATATACATATTAATACACTGTAACAATGGTAAATATATACATATTAATACACTGTAACAATGGTAAATATATACATATTAATACACTGTAACAATGGTAAATATATACATATTAATACACTGTAACAATGGTAAATATATACATATTAACACTGTAACAATGGTAAATATATACATTTAATACACTGTAACAATGGTAAATATATACATATTAATACACTGTAACAATGGTAAATATATACATATTAACACTGTAACAATAGTAAATATATACATATTAATACACTGTAACAATGGTAAATATATACATATTAATACACTGTAACAATGGTAAATATATACATATTAATACACTGTAACAATGGTAAATATATACATATTAATACACTGTAACAATGGTAAATATATACATATTAATACACTGTAACAATGGTAAATATATACATATTAATACACTGGAACAATGGTAAATATATACATATTAACACTGTAACAATAGTAAATATATACATATTAATACACTGTAACAATGGTAAATATATACATATTAATACACTGTAACAATGGTAAATATATACATATTAACACTGTAACAATGGTAAATATATACATATTAATACACTGTTACAATGGTAAATATATACATATTAATACACTGTTACAATGGTAAATATATACATATAAACACTGTAACACTGGTAAATATATACATATTAATACACTGTAACAATGGTAAATATATACATATTAACACTGTAACAATAGTAAATATATACATATTAATACACTGTAACAATGGTAAATATATATATATTAATACACTGTAACAATGGTAAATATATACATTTAATACACTGTAACAATGGTAAATATATACATATTAATACACTGTAACAATGGTAAATATATACATATTAATACACTGTAACAATGGTAAATATATACATATTAATACACTGTAACAATGGTAAATATATACATATTAATACACTGTAACAATGGTAAATATATACATATTAATACACTGTAACAATGGTAAATATATACATATTAATACACTGTAACAACGGTAAATATATACATATTAACACTGTAACAATAGTAAATATATACATATTAATACACTGTAACAATAGTAAATATGTAAGCTTAAATTCTTGTTAATCTAACTGCATTTTCCGATTTACAATAGGCTGTATAGCAAAAGCATGCCATGCTATTTTTTGAGTATGGCGCCCCACATCAAAATATTTTTCAACTGGCACAGGCTTCGTAAAATAACAAATAGCGATTAAATATTAAATTACTTTTTGAAAATCTTCCTCTGATTTGCAATCCAAAGGGTCCCAGCTACAACACGCATGGCCGTTTTGTGAGATAAAATCCTTCTTTGAATCCCAAAAAGTCAGTTTAGTTGGCGCCATCGATTTGAGCAATCGACTCGTTCAACGTGATAGAAAGGAATCCAAAAAAAATCTACCACTAAACTTTGTTAAAACAAGTCAAACTAAGTCAAACTATGTTTCTATTTAATCCACGGGTACCCTAAAATGTAATTAAACTATAATATTTAATATGGGAAAAAGTATGTTCAATAGGAAAGCAACATTAGCAGTTGCGCGTCCACTTCGTCAGGCACGCACAGACTGGTTACCAACTATGACTCCCAGTACTAAAACTCAAAATTGTTCCTCATTTGGAAAGAAACGAGCCTGAAACCTTGAAAAAAGACCAGTGACATCTAGTGGAAGCCGTAGGAATTGCAATCTGGGAGCTGGAATTGCATATGACCTATAGCTTTCCATTGTAAGAGCATGGGATCTCAAAAAAAATAATTCTGGTTGGTTTTTCTTTGGATTTTCTCCTACCAGATAAATGATGTTAGAGTTTCATACATTATTTTAACATTTCAACAAACTTCAATGTGTTTTCTATCCAATGGTACCAATTATATGCATATCCTGGTTTCTGGGCCTGAGTAACAGGCAGTTTACTTTGGGCACGTCAGTCAAGTGGAAATTCAGAAAAAAGGACCCTATCCCTAATTAATTTAAATGAATTAATCCCCAGTGATGCGTATCATAGTAGTGTAGTGGAGGGATACATATCATAGTAGTGTAGTGGAGGGATACGTATCATAGTAGTGTAGTGGAGGGATACGTATCATAGTAGTGTAGTGGAGGGATACGTATCATAGTAGTGTAGTGGAGGGATACGTATCATAGTAGTGTAGTGGAGGGATACGTATCATAGTAGTGTAGTGGAGGGATACGTATCATAGTAGTGTAGTGGAGGGATACGTATCATAGTAGTGTAGTGGAGGGATACGTATCATAGTAGTGTAGTGGAGGGATATTCCGTATCAGTTTTGCAGTACGTTAGAGAAATCATGCACAGGGTAGCCTACACAACCACAAATCACGTTACATATTTGTGTGAAACCGTAGCGTAGGCTTATATAACCCAGCACCACAGGCAGGTGATGAGACTGGTTGGCGCTGGCTGGGCCAACGAATTGTCCTGGACAGCTCTGAACTCTGTTCTGTTCTCATATTCCTGATGTTTGCATTCATAATGACAATCGGGCATTTAGAATCTGTGGAAACCATGGGGTGTGGAATTAGATGGTAGGCCTTTTTTTATAACCCAGACATTTGCCATTATTTTAGCCTTCACCTGTTTATCATGAAGAAATTACACCTTTCATTCCCCAGGCAGGCCGACAGGGCACCTTACATTCCCCAGGCAGGCCGACAGGGCACCTTACATTCCCCAGGCAGGCCGACAGGGCACCTTTCATTCCCCAGGCAGGCCGACAGGGCACCTTACATTCCCCAGGCAGGCCGACAGGGCACCTTTCATTCCCCAGGCAGGCCGACAGGGCACCTTACATTCCCCAGGCAGGCCGACAGGGCACCTTACATTCCCCAGGCAGGCCGACAGGGCACCTTTCATTCCCCAGGCAGGCTGACAGGGCACCTTACATTCCCCAGGGCACCTTTCATTCCCCAAGGCACCTTTCATTCCCCAGGCAGGCTGACAGGGCACCTTTCATTCCCCAGGGCACCTTTCATTCCCCAGGCGAGCCGACAGGGCACCTTTCATTCCCCAGGCAGGCTGACAGGGCACCTTTCATTCCCCAGGCGAGCCAACAGGGCACCTTTCATTCCCCAGGGCACCTTTCATTCCCCAAGGCACCTTTCATTCCTCAGGCAGGCTGACAGGGCACCTTTCATTCCCCAGGGCACCTTTCATTCCCCGAGGCACCTTTCATTCCCCAGGCAGGCTGACAGGGCACCTTTCATTCCCCAGGCGGGCCGACAGGGCACCTTTCATTCCCCAGGCAGGCCGATTTTGACATTTTGGGTAAAATTAGAGTTTAGACACTTTTCCATGAGCGATGACAACACCACTGATGTCTGGGTAGTTTGGCAGACACTGCTCCTTCCACTGTACCTGTGTGACCGTGAACTCCTCTCACCAAACGAATAAACGTGTCACAACATGGAAAACACTGACTCCAAATAGAAGCCTTGTAGCTTTAGTGTGATATGGGCTTTCCACCTTAATTTATTTAACTAGGTAATTCAGTTTAAGAACATTCTTATTTGCATTGATGGCCTAAGGAACAGTGGGTTTAACTGCCTTGTTCAGGGGGCAGAATGACAGATTTGTCCCTTGTCAGCTCAGGGATTTGATTTTGCAACCTTTCAGGTTACTCGTCCAACGCTCTTACCACTAGGCTACGCTGCCGCCTCTACACTCTAACCACTAGGCTACGCTGCCACCTCTACACTCTAACCACTAGGCTACCTGCCTCCTCTATACTCTAACCACTAGGCTACGCTGCCACCTCTACACTCTAACCACTAGGCTACGCTGCCACCTCTACACTCTAACCACTAGGCTACGCTGCCACCTCTACACTCTAACCACTAGGCTACGCTGCCACCTCTACACTCTAACCACTAGGCTACCTGCCTCCTCTATACTCTAACCACTAGGCTACGCTGCCACCTCTACACTCTAACCACTAGGCTACGCTGCCACCTCTACACTCTAACCATT
>NC_048567.1:80589792-80657292 GCF_013265735.2 Oncorhynchus mykiss | reverse complement strand
AATATGATGTTGTTGCCATCTGATGCACATTCAGATGTCATAACTTAGCACCTGGCAGAGCTCTCTCTGTCCTATGCCGTGCCTTGATTGTACTACTGTTGATGAAAAAAACAAACAACAACTCTGGGTCAGATGGTTTAGACCCTTTCTTCTTTAAGTTTGCTGCCCCTATCATCACCAAGCCTATCTCTGACCTTTTTAACCTGTCTCTCCTCTCTGGGGAGGTTCCCATTGCTTGGAAGGGAGCCACGGTGCATCCTTGTATTTAAAGGGGGAGATCAATCTGATCCTAACTCTTATATGCCTATTTCTATTTTGCCCTGTTTATCAAAAGTGTTGGAAGGACTTGTCAGTAATCAACTGACTGGCTTTCTTGACGTCTACCAGTCTTCTGTCTGGTGTGTAATCTGGTTTCCCCTCAGGTTATGGACGTGTCACTGCAACCTTAATTAAAGGCCCTAAATTATGTCACCTTCTAAGCTATGTTGTGTTCATATATTTATTGACTTGTCCAAAGCTTTTGACACGGTGGACCATTCCATTCTTAAGGAGTATTGTTGTCTCTGTGGGGTCTTTGGCCTGGTTTGCTAACTATGCTGATGCGGTATCATTATAAACACTACTTATATGAACACCTGTTATTGTGACGAGATATCGTTATCAACACGACCATATAAACACCTGCTATGCTAAATGAGTGAGACAGGAAGCGATGTGATTTACAGAGTTACTAGACAAGTGAAATGACAATCCATTCAGACCAGCCTTTCTGATTGAACTTTAGTAACAGCAGAGATTGTAGAGGAAGGGATGCAAAAAGGGAACAAATGTTTCACCGTTTCGGTCTACTTAAGGGGTTTTTGCCAAGTCCCCCCCCCCCCCCCCCCCCCCTCCATCGCCCCCCTGTTCCCCCCTGCCTAGTGACCAGGCAGATTGATTGCCAAAGGCACTTTGAGAACTAGCACATACCTCAAACAAAATTTTATTTTTCCTAGCTAATTTACTTATTGGAAAAAACTTCCATTTGGGTTTGTCTTAATAAAATCACCCTAAATCTACTCCGGTGACTGTGTGTGGTATGAAACAGTAATATTTGATTTAATCCTATGGCTTTCTCAGAAGACGAGGGACATGAGGGACACGACCATGGACATCACGCGGGTCTTTTGCTCGACCGCTGCCAGGGGATTGAGATGGATGCTGTTGCTGTGACTGAGGAAGGAATCCCTTACTTCTTCAAGGGTGAGTCATGGACAGAGACGACTCCTCGTCCTGCTAGAACCAACTGTCACTCATTTAGCCGTTGGTCACGAGCAGAGTATGTGAGGGGAGCTGGAAAAGCTGAGCATTGAGCAACAGAGTATATGAGGGGAGCTGGAGAAGCTAAGCATTGAGCAACAGAGTATGTGAGCGAAGTTGGAGAAGCTAAGCATTGAGCAACAGAGTATTTGAGCAGAGCTGGAGAAGCTGAGCATTGAGCAACAGAGTATGTGAGGGGAGCTGGAGAAGCTGAGCGTTGAGCGACAGAGTATGTGAGGGGAGCTGGAGAATCTGAGCATTGAGCAACAGAGTATGTGAGGGGAGCTGGAGAAGCTGAGCATTGAGCAACAGAGTATGTGAGCGGAGCTGGAGAAGCTGAGCATTGAGCAACAGAGTATGTGAGCGGAGCTGGAGAAGCTGAGCGTTGAGCGAGATTCACAAACCTCGGCCTTCTCGGACCCTCTCGCTCCACTAACTTCAGGAGCTCAGGGCATCCCCGTCCCAGCATGCATCTGTGGTCTACTTGTGTGTTGCTCACAGCTCCCTTGCTTTAGCTACTGTCGTACAAATTCTCTCAATATGTTCATAAATAAACTCACACAGACACACAGGTGCTAAATCAAGGTGATTTACACTTCGATCACACCGACAGCATATTTTTTTTAGCATTTTGGTACACCAGAATTACGTTAATTTCCAATGAAACTGCCTTGCAGCATTGCATTGTAGAGGCAGTTGCAGTGTGTTCGGTGTGGTGTGGTGCATACACGGCGGCAGGGTAGTCTAGTGGTTAGAGTGATGGACTAGTAAGTGGAAGGTTGCAAGTTCAAACCCCTGAGCTGACAAGGTACAAATCTGTTGTTCTGCCCCTGAACAGGCAGTTAATCCAATGTTCCTAGGCTGTCATTGTAAATAAGAATTTGTTCTTAACTGACTTGCCTGGTTATATAAAGGTGAAAAAATAAACTATCTACATGGTCTATGTCTATATTTTCCTATAAAGGTAAAATAAAACACATTGGATTTATGAAACGTGTGCGTCAAACTGTGTGTGACGGCTTGACAGAAATGGTAGCAGGAAGTGAACGTTACAAACTCTTTTTTTTGCACACACATCCAGGTGATGCTGCGTCCTATTTTGCGCAATGACACGGTCGGTGTGTTCGAAGCCTTACAAAGACGAGGGAGTGTGGTCATGTAGATGTCCACTGTTATGTGTAAGGCTTGACTGCCACCTGCTGGTACGGTGCTAAACTGTTAGGTTACCGACCTGACGTCATTGTTTTACGCGCGGGACATGACAGTTGTTACGCGCTGGCTACACGAAAGGTCCAAACCTGAAGCATCATTGACGAAGCTGAAATCACACTTATACCAAAAGTATAGTGATGTACTTACTATACGTCCGTGCATATACTAAAATAAAGGAACGAGGTGAGTAGGTAAGTGTGTCATTGTAGCAAAGTATTTATAAAACAAAAAATCTGATCTTTTAAACGTTTCGTTCTTTTTTGATCAAGTATCTAAACAAAAGGCCATACAGGATTTTGACTCAACAGTCCTGGCATTTTCCCACGATCATGGAGCTTTCCGTTATGATTGGATTATTTTGGCTAAAAACGTTTAAGACTACCTCTAGAAACATAAAAAAAAAAAAAAACTTTGCATCTCTGCCTAGCCTGGCAAGACTGGCCAACATGATGTTTATCATCCCCAGTGGCCCTGTAAGTGTGGAGAGGATATTCCCCGCTGGCCGCCTGCTCTCCAGGTAACATCACATGAGCCTGAAACCCCAGACTGGTCAGACTCCTGTTCATAAAAATGAATTCAAAAGCCCCCAATAAGTAATTTTTCATTTAATTTGTATTTCATTCTAAGTAAGTCAGAGCCTATATGCGCAATTTATAGACTATAATGATTTAATACGACGAAATGTTGTTTAAATGCTGAGAGCTTTATGTCCCTACCAGTCTATTGTGGCACACCTACCAGTCTATTGTGGCACACCTACCAGTCTATTGTGTTACACCTACCAGTCTATTGTGTCACACCTACCAGTCTATTGTGGCACACCTACCAGTCTATTGTGTCCCTACCAGTCTATTGTGGCACACCTACCAGTCTATTGTGCCTCTACCAGTCTATTGTGGCACACCTACCAGTCTATTGTGTCTCTACCAGTCTATTGTGGCACACCTACCAGTCTATTGTGTCACACCTACCAGTCTATTGTGTCACACCTACCAGTCTATTGTGGCACACCTACCAGTCTATTGTGTCGACACTCGCAAATGCTTCACAATGTATTTCTTTGTAGGCTATAGCCTTGAAATAATTTCAATAACATAGCCTAAAATAATTCATTTTCATTCCTTCTTGGACACCCTGTCTGGCTCCTGACCTATTTAGTGTGTTTATATGCTGTTTACCATGTAGCCTATTTGTTTGTTCAAATAAATATGAAAACACGAGTCTCCTATGTTTTGTATTGAATCCAATGTACCCAGAGGAGGACAGAAGCTAGCTGTCCTCCGGGCTACACCATGGCGCTACCTAACAGAGTGCTGTTGAGGCTACTGTAGACCTTCATTGCAAAACCTATTTCAAATGATTTTGGCTTCTTACAATCACCTTTTCCTGTTAATTCATAATACTTTTCATTAAAATCCATATGGTTTGTTTCAATACTTAAAAAAACAAATTGGTTAGTGCAGGTAGTCACAAAAATAGACGTGTGTTGGTTAAATAGTGATTTTTAATGAATGGAGCGAATTTGGAGCAGCGTTTTTGGTTGTTGGACATGGAGAACTGGATTCAAGCAACCTCTCCATGATTGATGAGCAGGATTTCCAACCGCTCAACTCTGCTCACATACTCTGGTCACAAGTCATGTGCTTTCTGTCATCGGACAGGTGCTCTTCAGCAGTAGGCTTTATCAAATCTATTGTATAAAGCCCCTTTTCAGTTGTCACAAAAGTGCTTTACAGAAACCCAGACCTAAAAATCCCAGAGAGAAAGTCATGCAAAATCATAGTGGCTAGGATAAACTCCCCTAGAAGGCAGGAACATAGGAAGAAACCTACAGAGGAACCAGACTCCAAGGGGTGTTCTATCTATATTGTCTAGCTATTAATGCATACTGAATCAGTTTTGTAAGCAAGTTGAGGAAACTAGGGCTGGCTCTGTGGAATGTCCTTTTCTCTGTTCCCATGGTGGCTGACTAAATGTGTTCTCTGCCAGGTGGCCATGTGTTCAAGGGTTTCCATGGTAAAGCTGAGCTCTCCAACGAATCATTCGCTGAGCTGGATGACCATCACCATCTGGGGCACGTGGACGCTGCCTTCCTCATGCACTTTCCAGACAAACCCACGGAGCATGACCACATCTTCTTCATGCTGGTACAGTCCATACCTTAAACAACACCTGGTACAGTCCATACCTTAGAAACACCTGGTACAGTCCATACCTTAGAAACACTTGGTACAGTCCATGTATACTGCATCCCTTAGAAACACTTGGTACAGTCCATATATACTGCATCCCTTAGAAACACCTGGTACAGTCCATATATACTGCATCCCTTAACAACACTTGGTACAGTCCATATATACTGCATACCTTAACAACACTTGGTACAGTCCATATATACTGCATCCCTTAGAAACACTTGGTACAGTCCATATATACTGCATCCCTCCTACAATAACTCATACATGTTCTAATGTTGTTCTAAAGAACTCATACATGTTCTATTGTTGTTCTAAAGAACTCATACATGTTCTAATGTTGTTCTGAAGAACTCATACATGTTCTAATGTTGTTCTAAAGAACTCATACATGTTCTGATGTTGTTCTAAAGAACTCATACATGTTCTAATGTTGTTCTGAAGAACTCATACATGTTCTAATGTTGTTCTAAAGAACTCATATATGTTCTAATGTTGTTCTGAAGAACTCATACATGTTCTAATGCTGTTCTAAAGAACTTATACATGTTCTAATGTTGTTCTAAAGAACACATACATGTTCTAATGTTGTTCTAAAGAACTCATACATGTTCTAATGTTGTTCTAAATAACTCATACATGTTCTAATGTTGTTCTAAAGAACTCATACATGTTTGAAAGTTATAATGAACATTTCAAATTCCCCTCCAACAAGGACTCATGAAAGTTATATTGTCGCTCTGAGTAGAGGACGACTTTCTCTGAGTAGAGGATGAGTAGAGGATGAGTTTCTCTGAGTAGAGGATGAGTAGAGGATGAGTTTCTCCGAGTAGATGATATGTTTCTCTGAGAAGAGGATGCGTTAGTCTGAGTAGAGGATGACTAGAGGATGAGTTTCTCTGAGTAGATGATATGTTTTTCTGAGTAGAGGATATGTTTCTCTGAGAAGAGGATGAGTTGCTCTGAGTAGAGGATATGTTTCTCTGAGAAGAGGATGCGTTAGTCTGAGTAGAGGATGACTAGAGGATGAGTTGCTCTGAGTAGAGGATATGTTTCTCTGAGTAGAGGATGAGTACAGGATGAGTTTCTCGGAGTAGAGGATGAGTTTCTCGGAGTAGAGGATGAGTACAGGATGAGTTTCTCTGAGTAGAAGATATGTTTCTCTGAGTAGAGGATGAGTACAGGATGAGTTTCTCTGAGTAGAGGATGAGTTTCTCTGAGTAGAGGATGAGTAAAGGATGAGTAGAGGATGATTAGAGGATGAGTTGCTCTGAGTAGAGGATGAGTAAAGGATGAGTTGCTCTGAGTAGAGGATGAGTTTCTCTGAGTAGAGGATATGTTTCTCTGAGTAGAGGATGAGTACAGGATGAGTGTCTCTGAGTAGAAGATATGTTTCTCTGAGTAGAGGATGAGTAAAGGATGAGTAGAGGATGATTAGAGGATGAGTTGCTCTGAGTAGAGGATGAGTAGAGGGTGAGTTGCTCTGAGTAGAGGATTAGATTCTCTGAGTAGAGGATGAGTAGAGGATGAGTTGCTCTGAGTAGAAGATATGTTTCTCTGAGTTGAGGATGAGTAAAGGATGAGTAGAGGATGATTAGAGGATGAGTTGCTCTGAGTAGAGGATGAGTAGAGGGTGAGTTGCTCTGAGTAGAGGATTAGATTCTCTGAGTAGAGGATGAGTAGAGGATGAGTTGCTCTGAGTAGAGGATATGTTTCTCTGAGTAGCGGATGGGTAGAGGATGAGTTGCTCTGACTAGATATATATATTTCATATTATTCACTAAAGAAGCCAGGGCCTAAATCCACTTTTATTTATTAGCTCACTAACTGAGGTGGCTGACCTCTGACCTCTGACCTCTGTCCTGTGTTGCTCTTGTGCAGGACACCAAAGTCTTCAGCTACTACAAACACCAACTGGAGACGGGCTTCCCCAAGGACATCTCTGAGGTGTTCCCTGGTATCCCTGACCACCTGGACGCTGCTGTGGTGTGTCCCGCTCCCGACTGTGAGGAAGACGCCGTCATCTTCTTCAAGGGTGAGTCGATATCTCGATATTGTGTGAAACTCTCAACATAAAAAAACACCTATGGAAGATTACAAGGTATTATAAAGGCTCTGAAAAAAGATTGCCACCGTGTGGTGGTTTCCGATAGAGATGTCGGTTTAGAGTACAGGGTGATCCCTATGTGTTACTGTATGCTTATTACCAGTCACACTATTAGCACCGCCAATGCTACTATATCTATTACTACTGCCTGCTAGCCCATTGCTATACCATTGCTGCTTTGTATATATCACATTGCCAGTACTAATGTATAGCCAACACTGCTGATACTCTGTGGTAATATACAGTATATTATCTGTTTCTTCTGTTCCATTACATTACCACGTTCACTTCTACCTAGTTCACTTCCTGTTTGCTGTGTGTGCCTGTCATGAGTGTGGCAATAAACATGTGTTCTGGACACTACTGGTCTCCTACTGGTCATTTCCAGTAGGCCCAGATCTGGTCCAGGCTTGTGGATCCAGAATCTGGCACTGAATCTGGTGGTGTCAAGTCCACGCCCGAGCAGATCTGCAAGTACAAGACCGGCATCGGAGTTGAAGCTGGAGTTGAAGCTGGAGTGTCGTTTGAGGTGCTGGCTTGGGCATCGATGGCTGCAGGTCTGGCTGGCAGTCTGTAGATAGAGGTGAAGCAGGCTGGAGCGCTGGCGACGTCTCGACTTGCTCTGTTGGTTGCACGGCAGTCTGTAACACTGGCTACAGTTTATCTGGCTCAGCAGCTGCTCGTGTTAAAATTGTCCATATCATTTATTCCCAGGTGATGAAATCTACCACTACAATGTGAAGACGAAGAAGGTTGAGGAAAAAAAGTTTGAGGGTATGCCCAACTGCACCAGTGCATTCCGCTTCATGGAGCATTACTACTGTTTCCATGGACACCAGTTCTCCAAGTTCGACCCTAAGACAGGGGAGGTGCACGGGAGGTACCCCAAGGAGGCCCGCGATTACTTCATGAAGTGCTCCAAGTTCGGTGAGAGACAAAAGACAACAGCAGGATTTTGTGTTTGAGAGAGAGAGATTAAGAGAGAGAGAGAGAGGGGGGAAAGACCGAGAGAGAGAGAGAAAGGGCGATAGAGAGGGAGAGAGAGGGAGAGAGGGGGAGAGAGAGAGAGAGAGAGAGAAGGGGGGAAGAGAGAGCGAGAGAGAGGTGGAGAGGGAGAGAGAGAGGGGGGAAAGAGCAAGAGAGAGAGAAAGAGGGTGAGAGAGAGGGAGAAAGAGAAGGGGGAAGAGAGAGGTGGAGAGAGAGGTGGAGAGAGAGAGAGCGAGAGAGAGGGAGAGAGAGGGAGAGAGAGAGAGGGAGAGAGAGGGAGAAGGAGAAGGGGGAAGAGAGAGAGCGAGAGAGAGAGCGAGAGAGAGGGAGAGAGGGAGAGAGAGTGAGGGAGAGAGAGGGAGAGAGGGAGAGAGAGAGAGAGAGAGAGAGGGAGAAGGAGAAGGGGGAAGAGAGAGGTGGAGAGAGAGAGCGAGAGAGAGGGAGAGAGGGAGAGAGAGAGAGGGAGAGAGGAGAGAGAGAAGGGGGAAGAGAGAGGGAAAGAGAGGGAGAGAGAGCGAGAGAGAGAGAGAGAGAGAAGGGGGAGAGAGAGAGGGGGGAAAGAGCGAGAGAGAGATAGAGAGAAAGAGGGTGAGAGGGAGAGAGAGAAGGGGAGAGAAAGAGAGAGTGAGAGAGAGGGAGAGAGAGGGAGAGAGAGGGGGGAGAGAGAGGGAGAGATTAAGAGAGAGAGAAGGGGTGAAAGAGAGGGGGCAGAGAGAGTGAGAGAGATAGAAGGTGGGAGAGAGAGCGACAGAGAGGAAGAGAGAGGGGAGAGAGAGGGGGAGAGAGAGGGAGAGAGAGAGAGGGGGGGTGGAGAGAGAGAGGGGGAGAGAGAGGGAGAGAGAGGGAGAGAGAGGGGGGAAGAGAGAGAGAGAGCGAGAGGGGGAGAGTGTGAGCGATAACGAGACAGAGAGAGAGATTGTAGTCTCCTCATCACACCAAACCTGAGAAGGAATAATATCTAACACAAACAACTCACGCTCCAGTATTGTGTCTCTGCTGCAGGAGACACCACAGACCACATCGAGAGAGAGCGTTGCAGCCGTGTGCACCTGGACGCCATCACCTCTGACGACGCCGGAAACATCTACGCCTTCAGAGGTCAGACCACTGTTACTTACTGTAGCTGGATGTCTTAACCACATAAAACAGTCAAATTACTGCAATATTACAACATATTACAATGACATCGCCGCACTACAAACCAATCATCACACTTTTACTGATAAAATGGTCCAATCAAACAGATTTCTATACAAATTGTCAGAATTGCTGCAGCAAAACAAAGCAACTATCACAAACAAATCGCCACGACATCCTGAAGGGATTGATACGACATCCTGAAGGGATCGATACGACATCCTGAAGGGATCGCTACGACATCCTGAAGGGATGGATACGACATCCTGAAGGGATCGATACGACATCCTGAAGGGATCGATACGACATCCTGAAGGGATCGCTACGACATCCTGAAGGGATCGCTACGACATCCTGAAGGGATCGCTACGACATCCTGAAGGGATCGCTACGACATCCTGAAGGGATCGCTACGACATCCTGAAGGGATTGAGACGACATCCTGAAGGGATCGCTACGACATCCTGAAGGGATTGAGACGACATCCTGAAGGGATCGCTACGACATCCTGAAGGGATTGAGACGACATCCTGAAGGGATTGATTGTCTAAGTCTAATTCCGGTTGACATTATCTCATTACATCGAGCGTTTTGAGATTGCTGTTGTGTTTTTTAAATATTTTTAAAATTGATAATATGTTCCTCTCATTTCTCTCCTACTAACCTCTCCTCCCGACCCTTGACCTTTAGGCCACCACTTCCTGGAGCAAGATGCTGGCAACGACACGTGGGCAGCCGACACCATCGAGAGCGACTTCAAGGAGCTGCACAGTGAGGTGGATGCCACCTTCTCCTATGAAAACCACCTCTACATGGTCAAGGTAAGCTACTGTCGTTTGCTGCAGACACACACGCACGCACACACGCACGCACGCACACACACCTTGGACAGAAAGAAGGCAGACATAAAGAGATCAAGAAGAGATCAGGAAGAGATCAAGAAGAGATCAAGAAGAGATCAGGAAGAGATCAGGAAGAGATCAGGAAGAGATCAGGAAGAGATCAGGAAGAGGTCAGGAGAAGGGATTTGTTAGCTGGACTGACCCTGGATGAGCTCCCGCTCTAACCCCAGTGATTTATTGACAAACATTTTGACATTCAGCATCGCCCGGTTTTATGAATGAGAGGTAACTGGTTCAATCAAGCCCCAGGTATATAACAGATTTTCTGAATGAGAGGTAACTGGTTCAATCAAGCCCCAGGTATATAACAGATTTTCTGAATGAGAGGTAACTGGTTCAATCAAGCCCCAGGTATATAACAGATTTTCTGAATGAGAGGTAACTGGTTCAATCAAGCCCCAGGTATATAACAGATTTTCTGAATGAGAGGTAACTGGTTCAATCAAGCCCCAGGTATATAACAGATTTTCTGAATGAGACGTAACTCCGGTTCAATCAAGCCCCAGGTATATAACAGATTTTCTGAATGAGAGGTAACTGGTTCAGTCAAGCCCCAGTACATTAGTTGTGGGTTTGATGGTTAACTATAGAACCGTGTTCATGTCTGTATCTATGTAATGTATTGCACCATACACTTAAAAAAAATATATACATGTACACATTTTAAAACTAGTCAAGAGATAATACAATTAGGTCAATACATCAGTTCCTTTAAGCTGTCAAATAAAATCACTAGATCAAATCAAATTATAAACCAACACTTCTCTCATTGTGTGCAGGATGACAAGGTGTACATTTACAAAGTTGGGGAGCCCCACACCCACCTGGACGGGTCCCCCAAACCTTTGAAGGAGGTGCTGGGAGTGGAGGGCCCTATCGACGCTGCCTTCGTGTGTCAGGACCACCACATCGCTCACGTCATTAAAGGTAAAACCGTGTGACCGATAGTCACCTACATTATCAACTATATGGGCACTTCAGCCATGTTCAAACGCAACAACATACTCACGGTGCAATACAAATGAAGGCCAATAGATGGGGACATAGTCCCACTGACAGGTACTCTCCCGTAACGTGTGTCACTCAGAGATGGGCATAAATGAGAGACAGATGCATTGATTGAGCTTCTCCCCCCCCCCCCCCCCCCCCCCATCCCCAGGTCAGACAGTCTACGATGTTGACCTGAAGGCCTCCCCACCTGTTCCAGTTAAAGAAGGCTCCTTCACCCTCTTCAACAAGGTGGACGCTGCGATGTGCGGCCCAGAGGGCGTGAAATTGTTCAAGGGAAACCACTACTTCCACTTTCAGAGCGTCAAGGTCATGCTGATGGCCAAGGCTATTCCCGAGGAGCACAAGACAGCCCTGGAGCTGTTTGGCTGTGACCACTAGAGGCTGAGAAAGTAGAGAGAATCAAGTTATCTACAACAACAACAACAACAACAACAACAACAAAAACAGCAGCAGCAGAAGCAGCAGCAGCAACAACAACAACCACAACAACAACCACAACAACAGCAACAACAACAACAACCACAACAACAGCGACAGCAACAACAACAACCACAACAACAGCGACAGCAACAACAACAACCACAACAACAGCGACAGCAACAACAACAACAACAACAAAAACAGCAGCAGCAGAAGCAAAACATCAACAAAAAACAGCAACAACCAAGTGGTTCATCCACCACGTCACTATAGTCATTATGATGTCATTCTCCTCTTCCTTGAAAGTGATGTATCAACTGTCTCTTACCTCCAACACACGTTGTCTATTGTCCCTCTGAATGTGCTGCAGTTTCCCCCTATGAGTCGGTTTCATTTTGTTATGGTCCCGTCCCAAAAGGATGACATGGAAAGTTATCGAGGGCGTAGAAACCTTTCTGATTAATGTTCTATGGTGTTGTTCAAAAATAAAGATAAATGACAACACCCAACAGAACTTGTCTAATTTGACTGGTTTCTATTTCTGTTTATCTCTATTTTCAAATACTCTTGTTGAGATTGATTCATATGAAAGATTGTCATAAAGATTCAAGATATTAGTAGAATTATATGGGTGTCAATTGATCCATCACTTTTTATGTCAGATTTTTTTTTGGGGGGGGGGGGGGGGGGGGTCTATTGACATGGGAGTCTGTGTAAATGTTGCCCAAGGTGAATTATTGTATGCGTTGTCATCACTGGGCCACATGGGGGTGCTGTAGCCTTGTGAAATCATTGATAGACGGACAATCAGCAAATAAGAATATACCGTAATTACGGCTATATGCTGTTCATTTTTTATTTGGTTTATGTCGAGGGGACCAGATATGAGAGCTAATACAAGCACGTTTCAAACATTACGGTAACTATTAAACTAGTTTAAACTATTAAACTATTAAACTAAAGATTTTCCAGGTGAAATGTGAAATTCATGTGAAAGAAAATAAACGATTCACCGTCAGGCTACTAATAACATTTTACAGACGCAAAACATCTCGTTGTATTTTTAATCGCATGATAGCTAGCTAAAATAATGTCATGTTTGGCATAGCTAGTTATCCCTGCACGACTGCTGAAACCTGCGACATGAACTGCCACATTTGTTGTTCACTTTCCGCTGTCTAGTGCATTTGTCTACAAGCAGTTGCCTGGAAACCTGACGTTGAATTGCATTGAATTCTATGTCGGGCAGAAATTCGTTTTTGATTCAAGAAAGTTTCCTTTCACGACCCTCGACAAGCCAGAAGGCAGAGGTATAGTTGTACACCCCTGATGTGTCCCAGATGTACCTATGTCATCACCCACGGGAGGAGAGCGCCAGTTGAGAACGAGTCCAGGAATGTCCTGTCAGAGTCTGCACGTACCGTTAGGGGCAACGGCACAGATTTGGCAAAAACTGACCATCGCTAAGGACAACGTCACAGATTTGGCCAAACTGACCATCGCTAGGGGCAACGTCACCGTTCTGAACAAACTGACCATCGCTAGGGGCAACGTCGCTGGTCTGGCCAAACTGACCATCGCTAGGGGCAACGTCACCGTTCTGAACAAACTGACCATCGCTAGGGGCAACGTCACCGTTCTGAACAAACTGACCATCGCTAGGGGCAACGTCACAGATTTGGCCAAACTGACCATCGCTAGGGGCAACGTCACCGTTCTGGCCAAACTGACCATCGCTAGGGGCAACGTCACAGATTTGGCCAAACTGACCATCGCTAGGGGCAACGTCGCTGATCTGGCCAAACTGACCGTCTACATCTACAACCATGACACCATCATCTTCCCAGGGGGCTTTGGGAGGCAGACAACAGCCTGTAGCTATGACAGCTTTTAAAAGGTAGCAATTTATTAAAGCTTTCTTCAATTCATTGTTTTGTAAACAAACAATGTCTAGCCTCCAATCACAGTTAAAACTATAATTTTGATCTCATAGATGATTAGTCGCTGTGTCTGAAGCTCTGTCCACATTTCTCCAGCCCCGCCCCTCAGTGGGCGTTCGCTTTCTTATCGTCTGAACTGAACATTTTCCCATTAAAATATTGTTCATGGTGTCTTACATACCGAAGGACTCAATCAAATATTATCTACTATTTGTCTCTCTGTCTCTCTCAGACTGATCTACATGTCTCTCTGTCCCTCTCATACTGATCTACATGTCTCTCTATCTCTCTCATACTGATCTACATGTCTCTCTGTCTCTCTCAGACTGATCTACATGTCTCTCTGTCCCTCTCTGACTGATCTACATGTCTCTATGTCTCTCTCATACTCATCTACATGTCTCTCTGTCTCTCTCATACTGATCTGTATGTCTCTGTCTCTCTCATACTGATCTACATGTCTCTCTGTCCCTCTCATACTGATCTACATGTCTCTCTGTCCCTCTCATACTGATCCGTATGTCTCTCTGTCCCTCTCATACTGATCTGTATGTCTCTCTCATACTGATCTACATGTCTCTCTGTCTCTCTCAAACTGATCTGTATGTCTCTCTCTGACTGATCTACATGTCTCTCTGTCTCTCTCATACTGATCTACATGTCTCTCTGTCCCTCTCATACTGATCTGAATGTCTCTCTGTCTCTCTCTGACTGATCTACATGTCTCTCTGTCTCTCTCATACTGATCTACATGTCTCTCTGTCTCTCTCATACTGATCTACATGTCTCTCTGTCTCTCTCATACTGATCTGTATGTCTCTCTGTCTCTCTCAGACTGATCTACATGTCTCTCTGTCCCTCTCATACTGATCTACATGTCTCTCTGTCTCTCTCTGACTGATCTACATGTATCTCTGTCCCTCTCATACTGATCTACATGTCTCTCTGTCTCTCTCTGACTGATCTACATGTGTCTCTGTCCCTCTCATACTGATCTACATGTCTCTCTGTCTCTCTCTGACTGATCTACATGTCTCTCTGTCCCTCTCAGACTGATCTACATGTCTCTCTGTCTCTCTCTGACTGATCTACATGTATCTCTGTCCCTCTCATACTGATCTACATGTCTCTCTGTCTCTCTCTGACTGATCTACATGTATCTCTGTCCCTCTCATACTGATCTACATGTATCTCTGTCCCTCTCATACTGATCTACATGTCTCTCTGTCTCTCTCATACTGATCCGTATGTCTCTCTGTCTCTCTCATACTGATCCGTATGTCTCTCTGTCCCTCTCAGACTGATCTACATGTATCTCTGTCTCTCTCATACTGATATGTATGTCTCTCTGTCTCTCTCATACTGATTTACATGTCTCTCTGTCTCTCTCATACTGATCTAAATGTCTCTCTGTCTCTCTCATACTGATCCGTATGTCTCTCTGTCTCTCTCATACTGATTTACATGTCTCTCTGTCTCTCTCATACTGATCTACATGTCTCTCTGTCTCTCTCATACTGATCCGTATGTCCCTCTCAGACTCATCTATTTTGGTTGTGTTTGGTTGTGTCTACGTTTGCTGTGGACGGTCCAGACTACAAGGTCAACAAGGATCAGCATCTCTATATAATTTAAGTTGTTGTCATTTAGCAGACGCTGGTAACCAGGGATACTTCCAGTAAAGAGCATTCATCGAGGAGACACAACCACGTATCACAGTCATATATCTATACAGTAGAGGCTATATACAGTAGGGAGGCTATATACAGTAGAGAGGTTATATACAGTAGAGAGGCTAAATACAGTAGAGAGGCTATATACAGTAGAGAGGCTATATACAGTAGAGAGGCTATATACAGTAGAGAGACTATATACAGTAGAGAGGTTATATACAGTAGAGAGGCTAAATACAGTAGAGAGGTTATATACAGTAGAGAGGCTAAATACAGTAGGGAGGTTATATACAGTAGAGAGGCTAAATACAGTAGAGAGAGTATATACAGTAGAGAGGTTATATACAGTAGAGGCTATATACAGTAGAGAGGCTATATACAGTAGAGAGGCTAAATACAGTAGAGAGAGTATATACAGTAGAGAGGTCATATACAGTAGAGGCTATATACAGTAGAGAGGCTATATACAGTAGAGAGGTTATATACAGTAGAGAGGCTAAATACAGTAGAGAGAGTATATACAGTAGAGAGGTTATATACAGTAGAGGCTATATACAGTAGAGAGGCTATATACAGTAGAGAGGTTATATACAGTAGAGAGGCTAAATACAGTAGAGAGGCTATATACAGTAGAGGGGCTATATACAGTAGAGAGGTTATATACAGTAGAGGCTATATACAGTAGAGAGGCTATATACAGTAGAGAGGTTATATGCAGTAGAGAGGCTATATACAGTAGAGAGGCTATATACAGTAGAGAGGCTATATACAGTAGAGAGGCTATATACAGTAGAGAGGGTATATACAGTAGAGAGGCTATATACAGTAGAGAGACTATATACAGTAGGGAGGTTATATACAGTAGAGAGGCTATATACAGTAGAGAGGCTATATACAGTAGAGAGGCTATATACAGTAGAGAGACTATATACAGTAGAGAGACTATATACAGTAGAGAGGCTATATACAGTAGAGAGGTTATATACAGTAGAGAGGCTATATACAGTAGAGAGGCTATATACAGTAGAGAGGCTATATACAGTAGAGAGAGTCATGTATCTATGATAGATTATATAGCACTTTTTTTTTGCTGTTGTCAGGTCTTCACAATATTTTTCCAGGGGCAATGTGAAAATGATCAAATCAAATCAAAGTGTATTTATCACGTGCGCCGAATACAACAGGTGTTGAACTTAGGGTGAAATGCCGAATACAACAGGTGTAGAACTTAGGGTGAAATGCTTCCTTACAGGCTCTAACCAACCGTGCAAAAAAGGTATTAGGTGAACAATAGGTAAGTAAAGTAATAAAACAACAGTAAAAAGACAGTGAAAAATAACAGTAGTGATGCTATATACAGTCGAGAGGCTATATACAGTAGAGAGGCAATATACAGTAGAGAGGCTAAATACAGTAGAGATGCTATATACAGTAGAGAGGCTATATACAATAGAGAGGCTATATAGAGTACAGAGGCTATATACAGTAGAGATGCTATATACAGTAGAGAGGCTATATACAGTAGAGAGGCTATATACAGTAGAGAGGCTATATTCTATATACAGTAGAGAGGCTATATACAGTAGAGAGGTTATATACAGTAGTGAGGCTATATACAGTAGAGAGGCTATATACAGTAGTGAGGCTATATACAGTAGCGAGGCTATATACAGTAGAGAGGCTATATACAGTAGAGAGGCTATATACAGTAGTGAGGCTATATACAGTAGAGAGGCTATATACAGTAGTGAGGCTATATACAGTAGAGAGGCTATATACAGTAGAGAGGCTATATACAGTAGTGAGGCTATATACAGTAGAGAGGCTATATACAGTAGAGAGACTATATACAGTAGAGAGGCAATATACAGTAGAGAGGCTAAATACAGTAGAGATGCTATATACAGTACAGAGGCTATATACAGTAGAGATGCTATATACAGTAGAGAGGCTATATACAATGGAGAGGCTATATACAGTAGAGAGGCTATATACAGTAGAGATGCTATATACAGTAGATATGCTATATACAGTAGAGAGGTTATATACAGTAGAGAGGCTATATACAGTAGAGAGGCTATATACAGTAGGGAGGCTATATACAGTAGAGAGGCTATATACAGTAGAGAGGTTATATACAGTAGAGGCTATATACAGTAGAGAGGCTATACACAGTAGAGAGGCTATATACAGAAGAGAGGCTATATACAGTAGAGAGGATATATACAGTAGAGAGGCTATATACAGTAGAGAGGTTATATACAGTAGAGGCTATATACAGTAGAGAGGCTATACACAGTAGAGAGGCTATATACAGTAGAGAGGCTATATACAGTAGAGAGGCTATATACAGTAGAGAGGCTATATACAGTAGAGAGGCTATATTCTATTTACAGTAGAGAGGCTATATACAGTAGAGAGGCTATATACAGTAGAGAGGCTATATTCTAAATACAGTAGAGAGGCTATATACAGTAGAGAGGCTATATACAGTAGTGAGGCTATATACAGTAGAGAGGCTATATACAGCAGAGAGACTATATACAGTAGAGAGGCTATATACAGTAGTGAGGCTATATACAGTAGAGAGGCTATATACAGTAGTGAGGCTATATACAGTAGAGAGGCTATATACAGTAGAGAGGCTATATACAGTAGTGAGGCTATATACAGTAGAGAGGCTATATACAGTAGAGAGGCTATATACAGTAGAGAGGCAATATACAGTAGAGAAGCTAAATACAGTAGAGATGCTATATACAGTACAGAGGCTATATACAGTAGAGATGCTATATACAGTAGAGAGGCTATATACAATAGAGAGGCTATATACAGTAGAGAGGCTATATACAGTAGAGATGCTATATACAGTAGAGAGGTTATATACAGTAGAGAGGCTATATACAGTAGAGAGGCTATATACAGTAGGGAGGCTATATACAGTAGAGAGGCTATATACAGTAGAGAGGTTATATACAGTAGAGGCTATATACAGTAGAGAGGCTATACACAGTAGAGAGGCTATATACAGAAGAGAGGCTATATACAGTAGAGAGGATATATACAGTAGAGAGGCTATATACAGTAGAGAGGTTATATACAGTAGAGGCTATATACAGTAGAGAGGCTATACACAGTAGAGAGGCTATATACAGTAGAGAGGCTATATACAGTAGAGAGGCTATATACAGTAGAGAGGCTATATACAGTAGAGAGGCTATATTATATTTACAGTAGAGAGGCTATATACAGTAGAGAGGCTATATACAGTAGAGAGGCTATATTCTATATACAGTACAGAGGCTATATACAGTAGAGAGGCTATATACAGTAGTGAGGCTATATACAGTAGAGAGGCTATATACAGCAGAGAGACTATATACAGTAGAGAGGCTATATACAGTAGAGAGGCTATATTATATTTACAGTAGAGAGGCTATATACAGTAGAGAGGCTATATACAGTAGAGAGGCTATATTCTATATACAGTAGAGAGGCTATATACAGTAGAGAGGCTATATACAGTAGTGAGGCTATATACAGTAGAGAGGCTATATACAGCAGAGAGACTATATACAGTAGAGAGGCTATATACAGTAGTGAGGCTATATACAGTAGAGAGGCTATATACAGTAGTGAGGCTATATACAGTAGCGAGGCTATATACAGTAGAGAGGCTATATACAGTAGAGAGGCTATATACAGTAGTGAGGCTATATACAGTAGAGAGGCTATATACAGTAGTGAGGCTATATACAGTAGAGAGGCTATATACAGTAGAGAGGCTATATACAGTAGAGAGGCTATATACAGTAGAGAGGCTATATACAGTAGAGAGGCAATATACAGTAGAGAGGCTAAATACAGTAGAGATGCTATATACAGTACAGAGGCTATATACAGTAGAGATGCTATATACAGTAGAGGCTATATACAGTAGAGAGGGTATATACAGTAGAGAGGCTATATACAGTAGAGATGCTATATACAGTAGAGAGGTTATATACAGTAGAGAGGCTATATACAGTAGAGAGGCTATATACAGTAGAGAGGCTGTATACAGTAGAGAGGTTATATACAGTAGAGAGGCTATATACAGTAGAGAGGCTATATACAGTAGGGAGGCTATATACAGTAGAGAGGCTATATACAGTAGAGGCTATATACAGTAGAGAGGTTATATACAGTAGAGGCTATATACAGTAGAGAGGTTATATACAGTAGAGAGGCTATATACAGTAGAGAGGCTATATACAGTAGGGAGGCTATATACAGTAGAGAGGCTATATACAGTAGAGAGGTTATATACAGTAGAGGCTATATACAGTAGAGAGGCTATACACAGTAGAGAGGCTATATACAGAAGAGAGGCTATATACAGTAGAGAGGATATATACAGTAGAGAGGCTATATACAGTAGAGAGGTTATATACAGTAGAGGCTATATACAGTAGAGAGGCTATACACAGTAGAGAGGCTATATACAGTAGAGAGGCTATATACAGTAGAGAGGCTATATACAGTAGAGAGGCTATATACAGTAGAGAGGCTATATACAGTAGAGAGGCTATATTATATTTACAGTAGAGAGGCTATATACAGTAGAGAGGCTATATACAGTAGAGAGGCTATATTCTATATACAGTACAGAGGCTATATACAGTAGAGAGGCTATATACAGTAGTGAGGCTATATACAGTAGAGAGGCTATATACAGCAGAGAGACTATATACAGTAGAGAGGCTATATACAGTAGTGAGGCTATATACAGTAGAGAGGCTATATACAGTAGTGAGGCTATATACAGTAGCGAGGCTATATACAGTAGAGAGGCTATATACAGTAGAGAGGCTATATACAGTAGTGAGGCTATATACAGTAGAGAGGCTATATACAGTAGTGAGGCTATATACAGTAGAGAGGCTATATACAGTAGAGAGGCTATATACAGTAGTGAGGCTATATACAGTAGAGAGGCTATAGACAGTAGAGAGGCTATATACAGTAGAGAGGCAATATACAGTAGAGAGGCTAAATACAGTAGAGATGCTATATACAGTACAGAGGCTATATACAGTAGAGATGCTATATACAGTAGAGGCTATATACAGTAGAGAGGGTATATACAGTAGAGAGGCTATATACAGTAGAGATGCTATATACAGTAGAGAGGTTATATACAGTAGAGAGGCTATATACAGTAGAGAGGCTATATACAGTAGAGAGGCTGTATACAGTAGAGAGGTTATATACAGTAGAGAGGCTATATACAGTAGAGAGGCTATATACAGTAGGGAGGCTATATACAGTAGAGAGGCAATATACAGTAGAGAGGTTATATACAGTAGAGGCTATATACAGTAGGGAGGCTATATACAGTAGAGAGGCAATATACAGTAGAGAGACTATATACAGTAGAGAGGCTTTATACAGTAGAGAGGCTATATACAATCGAGTGGCTATATACAGTAGAGGCTATATACAGTAGAGAGGGTATATACAGTAGAGAGGCTATATACAGTAGAGATGCTATATACAGTAGAGAGGTTATATACAGTAGAGAGGCTGTATACAGTAGAGAGGCTATATACAGTAGAGAGGTTATATACAGTAGAGAGGCTATATACAGTAGAGGCTATATACAGTAGAGAGGTTATATACAGTAGAGGCTATATACAGTAGAGAGGCTATACACAGTAGAGAGGCTATATACAGAAGAGAGGCTATATACAGTAGAGAGGATATATACAGTAGAGAGGCTATATACAGTAGAGGCTATATTCTATATACAGTAGAGAGGCTATATACAGTAGAGAGGCTATATACAGTAGAGGCTATATTCTATATACAGTAGAGAGGCTATATACAGTAGAGAGGCTATATACAGTAGAGAGGTTATATACAGTAGACAGGCTATATACAGTAGAGAGGCTATATACAGTAGAGAGGCTATATACAGTAGTGAGGCTATATACAGTAGAGAGGCTATATACAGTAGAGAGGCTATATACAGTAGTGAGGCTATATACAGTAGCGAGGCTATATACAGTAGAGAGACTATATACAGTAGAGAGGCTATATACAGTAGTGAGGCTATATACAGTAGAGAGGCTATATACAGTAGAGAGGCTATATACAGTAGAGAGGCTATATACAGTAGCGAGGCTATATACAGTAGAGAGACTATATACAGTAGTTAGGCTATATACAGCAGAGAGGCTATATACAGTAGCGAGGCTATATACAGTAGCGAAGCTATATACAGTAGTGAGGCTATATACAGTAGAGAGGCTATATACAGTAGCGAGGCTATATACAGTAGAGAGACTATATACAGTAGTTAGGCTATATACAGTAGAGAGGCTATATACAGTAGCGAAGCTATATACAGTAGTGAGGCTATATACAGTAGAGAGGCTATATACAGTAGAGAGGCTATATACAGTAGAGAGGCTATATACAGTAGCGAGGCTATATACAGTAGAGAGACTATATACAGTAGAGAGACTATATACAGTAGAGAGGCTATATACATTAGATATGCTATATACAGTAGAGAGGCTATATACAGTAGAGAGGCTATATACAGTTACTGGTTGGTCAGCCCAATTGAGGTAGTATGTACATGAATGTATAGTTAAAGTGACTATGCATATATGATAAACAGAGAGTATCAGCAGCGTAAAAGAGGGGTTGGGGGGGGCACACAATGCAAATATTCCAGGTAGCCATTTGATTACCTGTTCAGTAGTCTTGTGGCTTGGGGGTAAAAACTGTTGAAAATCCTTTTTGTCCTAGACTTGGCGCTCCGGTACCGCTTGACATGCGGTAGTAGAGAGAACAGTCTTTGACTTGGGTGGCTGGGGTCTTTGACAATTTTTAGGGCCTTCCTCTGACACCGCCTGGTGTAGAGGTCCTGGATGGCAGGCAGCTTTGCCCCAGTGATGTACTGGGCCGTACTCACTACCTTCTGAAGTGCCTTGCGGTCGGAGGCCGAGCAAATGCCGTACCAGGCGGTGATGCAAGTATGTTGCACAGTGAATATGTAGGCTAATTTAGGCTGTTTATCCAGTAGCACCACCTTGTTAAACCATCCCTCAATAAGCTCATCTATAAATACATTTCCCTGTTAGAGGAACTCGACAGACTTGAAGCCTAATGTAGTGAAGCCCTACCAGTTCCTTTATTGTCCAGCAGAGGGCAATAACAGACCATGAGCCACTCGGTGCCAATGCAAATGTATATAGATTCCTCTCTCTCTGTCTCTGTCTCTGTCTCTCTATCTCTCTCTCTATCTCTGTCTCTCTTTCTCTCTCTGTCTCTGTCTCTCTATCTTTCTCTCTATCTCTGTCTCTCTCTCTCTATCTCTCTCTCTCTCTCTCTGTCTCTCTCTCTATCTCTGTCTCTCTCTCTGTCTCTCTCTCTCTCTCTCTCTCTCTCTCTCTCTCTCTCTCTCTCTCCCTCTCTCTCTCTCTCTCTCTCTCTCTCTCTCTCTCTCTCAGAGATTCAGAGCAGGTGTAAGAACTTATTAACTTGAAGGCAAATAGTAGAGAGAACAGTCTATGGCTGGGGTCTTTGACAATTTTTTAGGGCCTATAAATATGTAAACTGCCTGAAATTTGATTTAAAAAAAACCCATTTAATTCAGACTCATAGCTTGAGAGTAGTCCTTGCACTAAGATGAAAGGCAGTGTTTTGTGAATGGCTGTATTTCCCTGGACTCATACATGAGATGTGTCAGTGTAATCAAATCAAATGTATTTATATAGCCCTTCGTACATCAGCTGATATCTCAAAGTGCTGTACAGAAACCAAGCCTAAAACCCCAAACAGCAAGCCATGCAGGTGTAGAAGCACGGTGGCTAGGAAAAACTCCCTAGAAAGGCCAAAACCTAGGAAGAAACCTAGAGAGGAACCAGGCTATGTGGGGTGGCCAGTCCTCTTCTGGCTGTGCCGGGTGGAGATTATAACAAAACATGGTCAAGATGTTCAAATGTTCATAAATGATCAGCATGGTTGAATAATAATAAGGCAGAACAGTTGAAACTGGAGCAGCAGCACGGTCAGGTGGACTGGGGACAGCAAGGAGTCATCATGTCAGGTAGTCCTGGGGCATGGTCCTAGGGCTCAGGTCCCCCGAGAGAGAGAAAGAAAGAGAGATGGAGAGAATTAGAGAACGCACACTTAGATTCACACAGGACACCGAATAGGACAGGAGAAGTACTCCAGATATAACAAACTGACCCTAGCCCCCCCGACACATAAACTACTGCAGCATAAATACTGGAGGCTGAGACAGGAGGGGTCAGGAGACACTGTGGCCCCATCCCGAGGACACCCCCGGACAGGGCCAAACAGGCCCTACTCATCATGTCCGTGGAATAAAGTGGTTATATTGGTAACATGTTGTTTGTTTGGCCTCTTCTGCTCTAGACGTAAATCCAAGACACTCCATTTAGTATGATATGTTACATATTATTTTGTGGATGTCCATCATCCAGTTTGTATGATATGTTATGAATTTCAATTTCTCGCGGCTAATGTTTGCTAAGCGGCTAGGTGGCTAACGCTAACGTTAGCTATGTGGCTAACGTTAGCTAGGCTAGGAGTTAAGGTTAGGGGTTAAGGTTAGGAGTTGGTTAAAGGGTTAAGGTTAGGAACAGGAGGTTGGTTAACGGGTTAGGGGAAGGGTTAGCTAACATGCTAAGTAGTTGCAAAGTTGCTAATGAGCTAAAATGATGAGATTGGAGCTAGCAACCTTCGAGATGCTAGATGTTCTCGTTATACGCTCCGACCAACCACTATCCTTTTGTTTGAACCTTCTATCTTAAGTTACTGAACGTAAATAATATAACACTAATTTGACTGTAACGGATTTACTTTGGTGTGGCTAGTGTATGAGACCAGTCTGGAATATGGTATGATTACCATCAACCTGCTGTGCTGGAGGATGGAAGAAAACAGATCAAAGTTACAAAATATTGTGTACATCATGTCATGTATGGAATTATCTGTGTTTTGTTTTTTTTTGCAAAATTGGTTCCATCGTGGGCAGAGTAATATCCCCAAATGCCCATGTTGTAAATAGGGTAATGTCATCACTTAGAATAAATGATGGCCAGTGGTCAAGGGTGTTCTAGGGTTGTCTAGAGTGGTCTAGGGTGTTCTAGAGTGTTCTAGGGTGTTCTAGGGTTGTCTAGAGTGGTCGAGGGTGGTCTAGAGTGTTCTAGGGTGTTCTAGGGTGGTCTAGAGTGGTCTAGGGTGGTCTAGAGTGTTCTAGGGTGTTCTATTGTGTTCTAGTGTGTTCTATGGTGGTATAGAGTGTTCTAGGTTGGTCTAGAGTGTTCTAGGGTGTTCTAGGGAGGTCTAGAGTGTTCTAGGGTGGTCTAGAGTGTTATAAGGTGTTCTAGGGTGGTCTAGAGTGGTCTAGGGTGATCTGGAGTGTTCTAGGGTGTTCTAGTGTGTTCTATGGTGGTCTATAGTGTTCTAAGGTGTTCTAGGGTGGTCTAGAGTGTTCTAGGGTGGTCTAGAGTGGTCTAGGGTGGTCTAGAGTGTTCTAGGGTGTTCTAGGGTGGTCTAGAGTGGTCTAGGGTGGTCTAGAGTGTTCTAGGGTGTTCTAGTGTGTTCTAGGGTGTTCTAGTGTGTTCTAGTGTGTTCTATGGTGGTCTAGAGTGTTCTAGGTTGGTCTAGAGTGTTCTAGGGTGTTCTAGGGTGGTCTAGAGTGTTCTAGGGTGGTCTAGAGTGTTATAAGGTGTTCTAGGGTGGTCTAGAGTGGTCTAGGGTGATCTGGAGTGTTCTAGGGTGTTCTAGGGTGGTCTAGAGTGGTCTAGGGTGGTCTAGAGTGTTCTAGGGTATTCTAGTGTGTTCTAGTGTGTTCTATGGTGGTCTAGAGTGTTCTAGGTTGGTCTAGAATGTTCTAGGGTGTTCTAGGGTGGTCTAGAGTGTTCTAGGGTGGTCTAGAGTGTTCTAGGGTGTTCTAGGGTGGTCTAGAGGTCTAAGCTGTTGCCTCTGTGAAACATATATCACTGCAGCATGGGTTCAAATCTGTCCCACTGTTGTTTCAGCAAAACTTTCTCCTCTAGCTTTCCTCGCTATATCCTATCCGGTATAGCCTGCGAACTCAGATGCCCTGTTTAAAGATCACTATGCTTAAAAGGGGATGTAATGGAGAATCTGATCTGTGCAGAGGGACGATGGGTCGGGCCAGTATCCCTGAGAGGGTTGGAGCTGCTGCTGGGCTGTCCTTCCTCCTTTGATGGGTCAGGAGTGATTGACAGGTGGTCACAGATGGGCTCCATATCTAGAGGAGGCTCTTGTGAGGCTACAAGGACTTGTGAAAAGAGAGAGAGGTCAGAGCGAACTCCTCACAACCATTTACCACTCAACCAGTGCCTCTTGTTCTGCAGCAACTCGACAAATCACATCTCAGTCCCTCTATTGAAAGAGGACTCCCACTTTTGCTTGAAACTTGTGGCACAATCTTTGTTTGTGTTCTAGAGAGTTTTGAAGCTTATATTTTCACACTTCTTTATATAATTACAGTGATGCTGTCTGTCATCCATGGCACTGCCAATAACCTGTCATCCACAGTACTGTCATCCATTGTACTGTCATCTGCTAACTTCTATGGTACTGCCATCCACTGTCTTTCTGTTATCCATGGTACTGCCATCGACTGTCCGTCTGTTATCCATGGTACTGTCATCCATTGTACTGTCATCCGCTAACTTCTATGGTACTGCCATCCACTGTCTGTCTGTCATCCATGGTACTGCAATCCATTGTCTGTCTGTCATCCATGGTACTGCCATCTGTCTGTCATCCTTGGTACTGCCATCCACTGTCTGGCTGTCATCCACGGTACTGCCATCCACTGTCTGTCTGTCATCCATGGTACTGCCATCCACTGTCTGTCTGTCATCCATGGTACTGCCATCCACTGTCTGTCTGTCATCCATGGTACTGCCATCCACTGTCTGTCTGTCATCCATGGTACTGCCATCCACTGTCTGTCTGTCATCCATGGTACTGCCATCCACTATCTGGCTGTCATCCATGGTACTGCCATCCACTGTCTTTCTGTCATCCACTGTCTTTGTGTCATCCATGGTACTTCCATCAGCTGTCTTTCTGTTATCCATCGTACTGCCATCAACTGTCTGTCTGTCATCCACTGTCTTTCTGTCATCCATGGTACTGCCATCAACTGTCTTTCTGTCATCCATGGTACTGCCATCAACTGTCTGTCATCCATGGTACTGCCATCTGTCTGTCATCCATGGTACTGCCATCCACTGTCTTTCTGTCATCCATGGTACTGCCATCCACTGTCTTTCTGTCATCCATGGTACTGCCATCCACTGTCTTTCTGTCATCCACGGTACTGCCATCAACTGTCTGTCTGTCGACTATTGGTTATTTATCACCATCATTATCCCATCATCATGTTCAGAGGTCATTCCTGGGATATTCCTGCCATTGTTGTGGGTGCTGACCAATTAGTCGCTAGGTCAATATTATCGGCCACTGTTTCTTAACCCTGGCCCGCCAACGTTACACATTGTGGTTCTAGCCCTGCATTAGAAACCCTGATTCAACTTATTCTATGAATGCACACATCTCAAGTTAAGATTCTACCAGCAGTTATATATAACAGCTATCTTTTTAGCTATCAGTATGTTCATTCTCTATTGTCCCCGACATCAGTGTTGGTATGAGCCAGAACGCCCCCCCCCCCCTGGGCAGCAGGGTTATTTGGATGCTACCACAGGTCAGCCCATCCTTGGGTGGCGATAGTGGGGTGTTACGAGCCCCTGTGGAGGGGTGTGAATGGTCCCAACAGGATTAGTCATAGTGCCTGGCTGTAGGGCCGGTGTTCGTATGGTGCCTGGCTGTAGGGCCGGTGTTCGTATAGAGTCTGGCTGTAGGGCCGGTGTTCGTATAGAGTCTGGCTGTAGGGCCGGTGTTCATATAGAGTCTGGCTGTAGGGCCGGTGTTCCTATGGTGCCTGGCTGTAGGGCCGGTGTTCATATAGAGTCTGGCTGTAGGGCCGGTGTTCCTATGGTGCCTGGCTGTAGGGCCGGTGTTCATATAGAGCCTGGCTGTAGGGCCGGTGTTCCTATGGTGCCTGGCTGTAGGGCCGGTGTTCCTATGGTGCCTGGCTGTAGGGCCGGTGTTCATATAGAGCCTGGCTGTAGGGCCGGTGTTCATATAGAGCCTGGCTGTAGGGCCGGTGTTCGTATGGTGCCTGGCTGTAGGGCCGGTGTTCATATAGAGCCTGGCTGTAGGGCCGGTGTTCGTATGGTGCCTGGCTGTAGGGCCGGTGTTCATATAGAGTCTGGCTGTAGGGCCGGTGTTCATATAGAGTCTGGCTGTAGGGCCGGTGTTCATATAGAGCCTGGCTGTAGGGCCGGTGTTCGTATGGTGCCTGGCTGTAGGTCCGGTGTTCATATAGAGCCTGGCTGTAGGGCCGGTGTTCCTATGGTGCCTGGCTGTAGGGCCGGTGTTCACATAGAGTCTGGCTGTAGGGCCGGTGTTCATATAGAACCTGGCTGTAGGGCCGGTGTTCATATAGAGCCTGGCTGTAGGGCCGGTGTTCATATAGAGCCTGGCTGTAGGGCCGGTGTTCATATAGAGCCTGGCTGTAGGGCCGGTGTTCCTATGGTGCCTGGCTGTAGGGCCGGTGTTCACATAGAGTCTGGCTGTAGTGCCGGTGTTCATATAGAGCCTGGCTGTAGGGCCGGTGTTCATATAGAGTCTGGCTGTAGGGCCGGTGTTCATATAGTGCCTGGCTGTAGGGCCGGTGTTCATATAGAGCCTGGCTGTAGGGCCGGTGTTCATATAGAGCCTGGCTGTAGGGCCGGTGTTCATATAGAGCCTGGCTGTAGGGCCGGTGTTCATATAGAGTCTGGCTGTAGGGCCGGTGTTCCTATGGTGCCTGGCTGTAGGGCCGGTGTTCATATAGAGCCTGGCTGTAGGGCCGGTGTTCATATAGAGCCTGGCTGTAGGGCCGGTGTTCATATAGAGTCTGGCTGTAGGGCCGGTGTTCCTATGGTGCCTGGCTGTAGGGCCGGTGTTCATATAGAGCCTGGCTGTAGGGCCGGTGTTCATATAGAGCCTGGCTGTAGGGCCGGTGTTCATATAGAGTCTGGCTGTAGGGCCGGTGTTCGTATGGTGCCTGGCAGTAGGTCCGGTGTTCATATAGAGTCTTGCTGTAGGGCCGGTGTTCGTATGGTGCCTGGCTGTAGGGCCGGTGTTCATATAGAGTCTTGCTGTAGGGCCGGTGTTCGTATGGTGCCTGGCTGTAGGGCCGGTGTTCATATAGAGCCTGGCTGTAGGGCCGGTGTTCATATAGAGCCTGGCTGTAGGGCCGGTGTTCACATAGAGTCTGGCTGTAGGGCCGGTGTTCATATAGAGTCTGGCTGTAGGGCCGGTGTTCATATAGAGTCTGGCTGTAGGGCCGGTGTTCATATAGAGTCTGGCTGTAGGGCCGGTGTTCGTATGGTGTCTGGCTGTAGGGCCGGTGTTCATATAGAGCCTGGCTGTAGGGCCGGTGTTCATATAGAGTCTGGCTGTAGGGCCGGTGTTCATATAGAGTCTGGCTGTAGGGCCGGTGTTCGTATGGTGCCTGGCTGTAGGGCCGGTGTTCATATAGAGTCTTGCTGTAGGGCCGGTGTTCGTATGGTGCCTGGCTGTAGGGCCGCTGTTCATATAGAGTCTGGCTGTAGGGCCGGTGTTCATATAGAGTCTGGCTGTAGGGCCGGTGTTCGTATGGTGCCTGGCTGTAGGGCCGGTGTTCGTATAGAGCCTGGCTGTAGGGCCGGTGTTCATATAGAGCCTGGCTGTAGGGCCGGTGTTCGTATGGTGCCTGGCTGTAGGGCCGGTGTTCGTATAGAGCCTGGCTGTAGGGCCGGTGTTCATATAGAGCCTGGCTGTAGGGCCGGTGTTCATATAGAGTCTGGCTGTAGGGCCGGTGTGCATATAGAGTCTTGCTGTAGGGCTGGTGTTCGTATAGAGCCTGGCTGTAGGGCCGGTGTTCGTATAGAGCCTGGCTGTAGGGCCGGTGTTCGTATGGTGCCTGGCTGTAGGGCCGGTGTTCATATAGAGCCTGGCTGTAGGGCCGGTGTTCATATAGAGCCTGGCTGTAGGGCCGGTGTTCATATAGAGTCTGGCTGTAGGGCCGGTGTTCATATAGAGTCTTGCTGTAGGGCCGGTGTTCGTATAGAGCCTGGCTGTAGGGCAGGTGTTCATATAGAGCCTGGCTGTAGGGCCGGTGTTCGTATGGTGCCTGGCTGTAGGGCCGGTGTTCATATAGAGCCTGGCTGTAGGGCCGGTGTTCGTATGGTGCCTGGCTGTAGGGCCGGTGTTCGTATGGTGCCTGGCTGTAGGGCCGGTGTTCGTATGGTGCCTGGCTGTAGGGCCGGTGTTCGTATAGAGCCTGGCTGTAGGGCCGGTGTTCGTATGGTGCCTGGCTGTAGGGCCGGTGTTCGTATAGAGCCTGGCTGTAGGGCCGGTGTTCATATAGAGTCTGGCTGTAGGGCCGGTGTTCATATAGAGTCTGGCTGTAGGGCCGGTGTTCGTATAGAGCCTGGCTGTAGGGCCGGTGTTCATATAGAGCCTGGCTGTAGGGCCGGTGTTCGTATAGAGTCTGGCTGTAGGGCCGGTGTTCGTATAGAGCCTGGCTGTAGGGCCGGTGTTCGTATAGAGCCTGGCTGTAGGGCCGGTGTTCGTATAGAGCCTGGCTGTAGGGCCGGTGTTCGTATAGAGCCTTTCTGTAGGGCCGGTGTTCGTATAGAGCCTGGCTGTAGGGCCGGTGTTCATATAGAGCCTGGCTGTAGGGCCGGTGTTCGTATAGAGTCTGGCTGTAGGGACGGTGGTCGTATAGAGCCTGGCTGTAGGGCCGGTGTTCATATAGAGCCTGGCTGTAGGGCCGGTGTTCATATAGAGCCTGGCTGTAGGGCCGGTGTTCGTATAGAGCCTGGCTGTAGGGCCGGTGTTCGTATAGAGCCTGGCTGTAGGGCCGGTGTTCATATAGAGCCTGGCTGTAGGGCCGGTGTTCATATAGAGCCTGGCTGTAGGGCCGGTGTTCGTATAGAGCCTGGCTGTAGGGCCGGTGTTCGTATAGAGCCTGGCTGTAGGGCCGGTGTTCATATAGAGCCTGGCTGTAGGGCCGGTGTTCGTATGGTGCCTGGCTGTAGGGCCGGTGTTCATATAGAGTCTTGCTGTAGGGCCGGTGTTCGTATAGAGCCTGGCTGTAGGGCCGGTGTTCATATAGAGCCTGGCTGTAGGGCCGGTGTTCATATAGAGCCTGGCTGTAGGGCCGGTGTTCGTATAGAGCCTGGCTGTAGGGCCGTGTTCGTATAGAGCCTGGCTGTAGGGCCGGTGTTCGTATAGAGCCTGGCTGTAGGGCCGGTGTTCATATAGAGCCTGGCTGTAGGGCCGGTGTTCATATAGAGCCTGGCTGTAGGGCCGGTGTTCATATAGAGCCTGGCTGTAGGGCCGGTGTTCATATAGAGTCTGGCTGTAGGGCCGGTGTTCATATAGAGCCTGGTTGTAGGGCCGGTGTTCGTATGGTGCCTGGCTGTAGGGCCGGTGTTCGTATGGTGCCTGGCTGTAGGGCCGGTGTTCATATAGAGCCTGGATGTAGGGCCGGTGTTCGTATGGTGCCTGGCTGTAGGGCCGGTGTTCGTATGGTGCCTGGCTGTAGGGCCGGTGTTCATATAGAGCCTGGCTGTAGGGCCGGTGTTCGTATGGTGCCTGGCTGTAGGGCCGGTGTTCGTATGGTGCCTGGCTGTAGGGCCGGTGTTCGTATGGTGCCTGGCTGTAGGGCCGGTGTTCGTATGGTGCCTGGCTGTCGGGCCGGTGTTCATATAGAGCCTGACTGTAGGGCCGGTGTTCGTATGGTGCCTGGCTGTAGGGCCGGTGTTCGTATGGTGCCTGGCTGTAGGGCCGGTGTTCATATAGAGCCTGGCTGTAGGGCCGGTGTTCGTATGGTGCCTGGCTGTAGGGCCGGTGTTCGTATGGTGCCTGGCTGTAGGGCCGGTGTTCGTATGGTGCCTGGCTGTAGGGCCGGTGTTCGTATGGTGCCTGGCTGTAGGGCCGGTGTTCGTATGGTGCCTGGCTGTAGGGCCGGTGTTCGTATAGAGCCTGGCTGTAGGGCCGGTGTTCGTATGGTGCCTGGCTGTAGGGCCGGTGTTCGTATAGAGCCTGGCTGTAGGGCCGGTGTTCATATAGAGTCTGGCTGTAGGGCCGGTGTTCATATAGAGTCTGGCTGTAGGGCCGGTGTTCGTATAGAGCCTGGCTGTAGGGCCGGTGTTCATATAGAGCCTGGCTGTAGGGCCGGTGTTCGTATAGAGTCTGGCTGTAGGGCCGGTGTTCGTATAGAGCCTGGCTGTAGGGCCGGTGTTCGTATAGAGCCTGGCTGTAGGGCCGGTGTTCGTATAGAGCCTGGCTGTAGGGCCGGTGTTCGTATAGAGCCTTTCTGTAGGGCCGGTGTTCGTATAGAGCCTGGCTGTAGGGCCGGTGTTCATATAGAGCCTGGCTGTAGGGCCGGTGTTCATATAGAGTCTGGCTGTAGGGCCGGTGGTCGTATAGAGCCTGGCTGTAGGGCCGGTGTTCATATAGAGCCTGGCTGTAGGGCCGGTGTTCATATAGAGCCTGGCTGTAGGGCCGGTGTTCGTATAGAGCCTGGCTGTAGGGCCGGTGTTCGTATAGAGCCTGGCTGTAGGGCCGGTGTTCATATAGAGCCTGGCTGTAGGGCCGGTGTTCATATAGAGCCTGGCTGTAGGGCCGGTGTTCGTATAGAGCCTGGCTGTAGGGCCGGTGTTCGTATAGAGCCTGGCTGTAGGGCCGGTGTTCATATAGAGCCTGGCTGTAGGGCCGGTGTTCGTATGGTGCCTGGCTGTAGGGCCGGTGTTCATATAGAGTCTTGCTGTAGGGCCGGTGTTCGTATAGAGCCTGGCTGTAGGGCCGGTGTTCATATAGAGCCTGGCTGTAGGGCCGGTGTTCATATAGAGCCTGGCTGTAGGGCCGGTGTTCGTATAGAGCCTGGCTGTAGGGCCGTGTTCGTATAGAGCCTGGCTGTAGGGTCGGTGTTCGTATAGAGCCTGGCTGTAGGGCCGGTGTTCATATAGAGCCTGGCTGTAGGGCCGGTGTTCATATAGAGCCTGGCTGTAGGGCCGGTGTTCATATAGAGCCTGGCTGTAGGGCCGGTGTTCATATAGAGTCTGGCTGTAGGGCCGGTGTTCATATAGAGCCTGGTTGTAGGGCCGGTGTTCGTATGGTGCCTGGCTGTAGGGCCGGTGTTCGTATGGTGCCTGGCTGTAGGGCCGGTGTTCATATAGAGCCTGGATGTAGGGCCGGTGTTCGTATGGTGCCTGGCTGTAGGGCCGGTGTTCGTATGGTGCCTGGCTGTAGGGCCGGTGTTCATATAGAGCCTGGCTGTAGGGCCGGTGTTCGTATGGTGCCTGGCTGTAGGGCCGGTGTTCGTATGGTGCCTGGCTGTAGGGCCGGTGTTCGTATGGTGCCTGGCTGTAGGGCCGGTGTTCGTATGGTGCCTGGCTGTCGGGCCGGTGTTCATATAGAGCCTGACTGTAGGGCCGGTGTTCGTATGGTGCCTGGCTGTAGGGCCGGTGTTCGTATGGTGCCTGGCTGTAGGGCCGGTGTTCATATAGAGCCTGGCTGTAGGGCCGGTGTTCGTATGGTGCCTGGCTGTAGGGCCGGTGTTCATATAGAGCCTGGCTGTAGGGCCGGTGTTCGTATGGTGCCTGGCTGTAGGGCCGGTGTTCGTATGGTGCCTGGCTGTAGGGCCGGTGTTCGTATGGTGCCTGGCTGTAGGGCCGGTGTTCGTATAGAGCCTGGCTGTAGGGCCGGTGTTCGTATGGTGCCTGGCTGTAGGGCCGGTGTTCGTATAGAACCTGGCTGTAGGGCCCGTGTTCATATAGAGTCTGGCTGTAGGGCCGGTGTTCATATAGAGTCTGGCTGTAGGGCCGGTGTTCGTATAGAGCCTGGCTGTAGGGCCGGTGTTCATATAGAGCCTGGCTGTAGGGCCGGTGTTCGTATAGAGTCTGGCTGTAGGGCCGGTGTTCGTATAGAGCCTGGCTGTAGGGCCGGTGTTCGTATAGAGCCTGGCTGTAGGGCCGGTGTTCGTATAGAGCCTGGCTGTAGGGCCGGTGTTCGTATAGAGCCTTTCTGTAGGGCCGGTGTTCGTATAGAGCCTGGCTGTAGGGCCGGTGTTCATATAGAGCCTGGCTGTAGGGCCGGTGTTCATATAGAGTCTGGCTGTAGGGCCGGTGGTCGTATAGAGCCTGGCTGTAGGGCCGGTGTTCATATAGAGCCTGGCTGTAGGGCCGGTGTTCATATAGAGTCTGGCTGTAGGGCCGGTGTTCGTATAGAGCCTGGCTGTAGGGCCGGTGTTCGTATAGAGCCTGGCTGTAGGGCCGGTGTTCGTATAGAGCCTTTCTGTAGGGCCGGTGTTCGTATAGAGCCTGGCTGTAGGGCCGGTGTTCATATAGAGCCTGGCTGTAGGGCCGGTGTTCATATAGAGTCTGGCTGTAGGGCCGGTGTTCGTATAGAGCCTGGCTGTAGGGCCGGTGTTCGTATAGAGCCTGGCTGTAGGGCCGGTGTTCGTATAGAGCCTTTCTGTAGGGCCGGTGTTCGTATAGAGCCTGGCTGTAGGGCCGGTGTTCATATAGAGCCTGGCTGTAGGGCCGGTGTTCATATAGAGTCTGGCTGTAGGGCCGGTGGTCGTATAGAGCCTGGCTGTAGGGCCGGTGTTCATATAGAGCCTGGCTGTAGGGCCGGTGTTCATATAGAGCCTGGCTGTAGGGCCGGTGTTCGTATAGAGCCTGGCTGTAGGGCCGGTGTTCGTATAGAGCCTGGCTGTAGGGCCGGTGTTCATATAGAGCCTGGCTGTAGGGCCGGTGTTCGTATGGTGCCTGGCTGTAGGGCCGGTGTTCATATAGAGTCTTGCTGTAGGGCCGGTGTTCGTATAGAGCCTGGCTGTAGGGCCGGTGTTCATATAGAGCCTGGCTGTAGGGCCGGTGTTCATATAGAGCCTGGCTGTAGGGCCGGTGTTCGTATAGAGCCTGGCTGTAGGGCCGGTGTTCATATGGTGCCTGGCTGTAGGGCCGGTGTTCGTATGGTGCCTGGCTGTCGGGCCGGTGTTCATATAGAGCCTGGCTGTAGGGCCGGTGTTCGTATGGTGCCTGGCTGTAGGGCCGGTGTTCGTATGGTGCCTGGCTGTAGGGCCGGTGTTCATATAGAGCCTGGCTGTAGGGCCGGTGTTCGTATGGTGCCTGGCTGTAGGGCCGGTGTTCATATAGAGCCTGGCTGTAGGGCCGGTGTTCGTATGGTGCCTGGCTGTAGGGCCGGTGTTCGTATGGTGCCTGGCTGTAGGGCCGGTGTTCGTATGGTGCCTGGCTGTAGGGCCGGTGTTCGTATAGAGCCTGGCTGTAGGGCCGGTGTTCGTATGGTGCCTGGCTGTAGGGCCGGTGTTCGTATAGAGCCTGGCTGTAGGGCCGGTGTTCATATAGAGTCTGGCTGTAGGGCCGGTGTTCATATAGAGTCTGGCTGTAGGGCCGGTGTTCGTATAGAGCCTGGCTGTAGGGCCGGTGTTCATATAGAGCCTGGCTGTAGGGCCGGTGTTCGTATAGAGTCTGGCTGTAGGGCCGGTGTTCGTATAGAGCCTGGCTGTAGGGCCGGTGTTCGTATAGAGCCTGGCTGTAGGGCCGGTGTTCGTATAGAGCCTGGCTGTAGGGCCGGTGTTCGTATAGAGCCTTTCTGTAGGGCCGGTGTTCGTATAGAGCCTGGCTGTAGGGCCGGTGTTCATATAGAGCCTGGCTGTAGGGCCGGTGTTCATATAGAGTCTGGCTGTAGTGCCGGTGGTCGTATAGAGCCTGGCTGTAGGGCCGGTGTTCATATAGAGCCTGGCTGTAGGGCCGGTGTTCATATAGAGCCTGGCTGTAGGGCCGGTGTTCGTATAGAGCCTGGCTGTAGGGCCGGTGTTCGTATAGAGCCTGGCTGTAGGGCCGGTGTTCATATAGAGCCTGGCTGTAGGGCCGGTGTTCATATAGAGCCTGGCTGTAGGGCCGGTGTTCGTATAGAGCCTGGCTGTAGGGCCGGTGTTCGTATAGAGCCTGGCTGTAGGGCCGGTGTTCATAAAGAGCCTGGCTGTAGGGCCGGTGTTCGTATGGTGCCTGGCTGTAGGGCCGGTGTTCATATAGAGTCTTGCTGTAGGGCCGGTGTTCGTATAGAGCCTGGCTGTAGGGCCGGTGTTCATATAGAGCCTGGCTGTAGGGCCGGTGTTCATATAGAGCCTGGCTGTAGGGCCGGTGTTCGTATAGAGCCTGGCTGTAGGGCCGGTGTTCGTATAGAGCCTGGCTGTAGGGCCGGTGTTCGTATAGAGCCTGGCTGTAGGGCCGGTGTTCATATAGAGCCTGGCTGTAGGGCCGGTGTTCATATAGAGCCTGGCTGTAGGGCCGGTGTTCATATAGAGCCTGGCTGTAGGGCCGGTGTTCATATAGAGTCTGGCTGTAGGGCCGGTGTTCATATAGAGCCTGGTTGTAGGGCCGGTGTTCGTATGGTGCCTGGCTGTAGGGCCGGTGTTCGTATGGTGCCTGGCTCTAGGGCCGGTGTTCATATAGAGCCTGGATGTAGGGCCGGTGTTCGTATGGTGCCTGGCTGTAGGGCCGGTGTTCGTATGGTGCCTGGCTGTAGGGCCGGTGTTCATATAGAGCCTGGCTGTAGGGCCGGTGTTCGTATGGTGCCTGGCTGTAGGGCCGGTGTTCGTATGGTGCCTGGCTGTAGGGCCGGTGTTCGTATGGTGCCTGGCTGTAGGGCCGGTGTTCGTATGGTGCCTGGCTGTAGGGCCGGTGTTCATATAGAGCCTGGCTGTAGGGCCGGTGTTCGTATGGTGCCTGGCTGTAGGGCCGGTGTTCATATAGAGCCTGGCTGTAGGGCCGGTGTTCGTATGGTGCCTGGCTGTAGGGCCGGTGTTCGTATGGTGCCTGGCTGTAGGGCCGGTGTTCGTATGGTGCCTGGCTGTAGGGCCGGTGTTCGTATAGAGCCTGGCTGTAGGGCCGGTGTTCGTATGGTGCCTGGCTGTAGGGCCGGTGTTCGTATAGAGCCTGGCTGTAGGGCCGGTGTTCATATAGAGTCTGGCTGTAGGGCCGGTGTTCATATAGAGTCTGGCTGTAGGGCCGGTGTTCGTATAGAGCCTGGCTGTAGGGCCGGTGTTCATATAGAGCCTGGCTGTAGGGCCGGTGTTCGTATAGAGTCTGGCTGTAGGGCCGGTGTTCGTATAGAGCCTGGCTGTAGGGCCGGTGTTCGTAAAGAGCCTGGCTGTAGGGCCGGTGTTCGTATAGAGCCTGGCTGTAGGGCCGGTGTTCGTATAGAGCCTTTCTGTAGGGCCGGTGTTCGTATAGAGCCTGGCTGTAGGGCCGGTGTTCATATAGAGCCTGGCTGTAGGGCCGGTGTTCATATAGAGTCTGGCTGTAGGGCCGGTGGTCGTATAGAGCCTGGCTGTAGGGCCGGTGTTCATATAGAGCCTGGCTGTAGGGCCGGTGTTCATATAGAGCCTGGCTGTAGGGCCGGTGTTCGTATGGTGCCTGGCTGTAGGGCCGGTGTTCATATAGAGTCTTGCTGTAGGGCCGGTGTTCGTATAGAGCCTGGCTGTAGGGCCGGTGTTCATATAGAGCCTGGCTGTAGGGCCGGTGTTCATATAGAGCCTGGCTGTAGGGCCGGTGTTCGTATAGAGCCTGGCTGTAGGGCCGGTGTTCGTATAGAGCCTGGCTGTAGGGCCGGTGTTCGTATAGAGCCTGGCTGTAGGGCTGGTGTTCATATAGAGCCTGGCTGTAGGGCCGGTGTTCGTATAGAGCCTGGCTGTAGGGCCGGTGTTCATATAGAGCCTGGCTGTAGGGCCGGTGTTCATATAGAGTCTGGCTGTAGGGCCGGTGTTCATATAGAGCCTGGTTGTAGGGCCGGTGTTCGTATGGTGCCTGGCTGTAGGGCCGGTGTTCGTATGGTGCCTGGCTGTAGGGCCGGTGTTCATATAGAGCCTGGATGTAGGGCCGGTGTTCGTATGGTGCCTGGCTGTAGGGCCGGTGTTCGTATGGTGCCTGGCTGTAGGGCCGGTGTTCATATAGAGCCTGGCTGTAGGGCCGGTGTTCGTATGGTGCCTGGCTGTAGGGCCGGTGTTCGTATGGTGCCTGGCTGTAGGGCCGGTGTTCGTATGGTGCCTGGCTGTAGGGCCGGTGTTCGTATGGTGCCTGGCTGTCGGGCCGGTGTTCATATAGAGCCTGACTGTAGGGCCGGTGTTCGTATGGTGCCTGGCTGTAGGGCCGGTGTTCGTATGGTGCCTGGCTGTAGGGCCGGTGTTCATATAGAGCCTGGCTGTAGGGCCGGTGTTCGTATGGTGCCTGGCTGTAGGGCCGGTGTTCATATAGAGCCTGGCTGTAGGGCCGGTGTTCGTATGGTGCCTGGCTGTAGGGCCGGTGTTCGTATGGTGCCTGGCTGTAGGGCCGGTGTTCGTATGGTGCCTGGCTGTAGGGCCGGTGTTCGTATAGAGCCTGGCTGTAGGGCCGGTGTTCGTATGGTGCCTGGCTGTAGGGCCGGTGTTCGTATAGAGCCTGGCTGTAGGGCCGGTGTTCATATAGAGTCTGGCTGTAGGGCCGGTGTTCATATAGAGTCTGGCTGTAGGGCCGGTGTTCGTATAGAGCCTGGCTGTAGGGCCGGTGTTCATATAGAGCCTGGCTGTAGGGCCGGTGTTCGTATAGAGTCTGGCTGTAGGGCCGGTGTTCGTATAGAGCCTGGCTGTAGGGCCGGTGTTCGTATAGAGCCTGGCTGTAGGGCCGGTGTTCGTATAGAGCCTGGCTGTAGGGCCGGTGTTCGTATAGAGCCTTTCTGTAGGGCCGGTGTTCGTATAGAGCCTGGCTGTAGGGCCGGTGTTCATATAGAGCCTGGCTGTAGGGCCGGTGTTCATATAGAGTCTGGCTGTAGGGCCGGTGGTCGTATAGAGCCTGGCTGTAGGGCCGGTGTTCATATAGAGCCTGGCTGTAGGGCCGGTGTTCATATAGAGCCTGGCTGTAGGGCCGGTGTTCGTATAGAGCCTGGCTGTAGGGCCGGTGTTCGTATAGAGCCTGGCTGTAGGGCCGGTGTTCATATAGAGCCTGGCTGTAGGGCCGGTGTTCGTATGGTGCCTGGCTGTAGGGCCGGTGTTCATATAGAGTCTTGCTGTAGGGCCGGTGTTCGTATAGAGCCTGGCTGTAGGGCCGGTGTTCATATAGAGCCTGGCTGTAGGGCCGGTGTTCATATAGAGCCTGGCTGTAGGGCCGGTGTTCATATAGAGCCTGGCTGTAGGGCCGGTGTTCGTATAGAGCCTGGCTGTAGTGCCGGTGTTCGTATAGAGTCTTGCTGTAGGGCCGGTGTTCGTATAGAGCCTGGCTGTAGGGCCGGTGTTCATATAGAGCCTGGCTGTAGGGCCGGTGTTCATATAGAGCCTGGCTGTAGGGCCGGTGTTCGTATAGAGCCTGGCTGTAGGGCCGGTGTTCGTATAGAGCCTGGCTGTAGGGCCGGTGTTCGTATAGAGCCTGGCTGTAGGGCTGGTGTTCATATAGAGCCTGGCTGTAGGGCCGGTGTTCGTATAGAGCCTGGCTGTAGGGCCGGTGTTCATATAGAGCCTGGCTGTAGGGCCGGTGTTCATATAGAGTCTGGCTGTAGGGCCGGTGTTCATATAGAGCCTGGTTGTAGGGCCGGTGTTCGTATGGTGCCTGGCTGTAGGGCCGGTGTTCGTATGGTGCCTGGCTGTAGGGCCGGTGTTCATATAGAGCCTGGATGTAGGGCCGGTGTTCGTATGGTGCCTGGCTGTAGGGCCGGTGTTCGTATGGTGCCTGGCTGTAGGGCCGGTGTTCATATAGAGCCTGGCTGTAGGGCCGGTGTTCGTATGGTGCCTGGCTGTAGGGCCGGTGTTCGTATGGTGCCTGGCTGTAGGGCCGGTGTTCGTATGGTGCCTGGCTGTAGGGCCGGTGTTCGTATGGTGCCTGGCTGTCGGGCCGGTGTTCATATAGAGCCTGACTGTAGGGCCGGTGTTCGTATGGTGCCTGGCTGTAGGGCCGGTGTTCGTATGGTGCCTGGCTGTAGGGCCGGTGTTCATATAGAGCCTGGCTGTAGGGCCGGTGTTCGTATGGTGCCTGGCTGTAGGGCCGGTGTTCATATAGAGCCTGGCTGTAGGGCCGGTGTTCGTATGGTGCCTGGCTGTAGGGCCGGTGTTCGTATGGTGCCTGGCTGTAGGGCCGGTGTTCGTATGGTGCCTGGCTGTAGGGCCGGTGTTCGTATAGAGCCTGGCTGTAGGGCCGGTGTTCGTATGGTGCCTGGCTGTAGGGCCGGTGTTCGTATAGAGCCTGGCTGTAGGGCCGGTGTTCATATAGAGTCTGGCTGTAGGGCCGGTGTTCATATAGAGTCTGGCTGTAGGGCCGGTGTTCGTATAGAGCCTGGCTGTAGGGCCGGTGTTCATATAGAGCCTGGCTGTAGGGCCGGTGTTCGTATAGAGTCTGGCTGTAGGGCCGGTGTTCGTATAGAGCCTGGCTGTAGGGCCGGTGTTCGTATAGAGCCTGGCTGTAGGGCCGGTGTTCGTATAGAGCCTGGCTGTAGGGCCGGTGTTCGTATAGAGCCTTTCTGTAGGGCCGGTGTTCGTATAGAGCCTGGCTGTAGGGCCGGTGTTCATATAGAGCCTGGCTGTAGGGCCGGTGTTCATATAGAGTCTGGCTGTAGGGCCGGTGGTCGTATAGAGCCTGGCTGTAGGGCCGGTGTTCATATAGAGCCTGGCTGTAGGGCCGGTGTTCATATAGAGCCTGGCTGTAGGGCCGGTGTTCGTATAGAGCCTGGCTGTAGGGCCGGTGTTCGTATAGAGCCTGGCTGTAGGGCCGGTGTTCATATAGAGCCTGGCTGTAGGGCCGGTGTTCGTATGGTGCCTGGCTGTAGGGCCGGTGTTCTTATAGAGTCTTGCTGTAGGGCCGGTGTTCGTATAGAGCCTGGCTGTAGGGCCGGTGTTCATATAGAGCCTGGCTGTAGGGCCGGTGTTCATATAGAGCCTGGCTGTAGGGCCGGTGTTCATATAGAGCCTGGCTGTAGGGCCGGTGTTCGTATAGAGCCTGGCTGTAGGGCCGGTGTTCGTATAGAGCCTGGCTGTAGGGCCGGTGTTCGTATAGAGCCTGGCTGTAGGGCCGGTGTTCATATAGAGCCTGGCTGTAGGGCCGGTGTTCATATAGAGCCTGGCTGTAGGGCCGGTGTTCGTATAGAGCCTGGCTGTAGGGCCGGTGGTCATATAGAGCCTGGCTGTAGGGCCGGTGTTCATATAGAGCCTGGCTGTAGGGCCGGTGTTCATATAGAGCCTGGCTGTAGGGCCGGTGTTCGTATAGAGCCTGGCTGTAGGGCCGGTGTTCGTATAGAGCCTGGCTGTAGGGCCGGTGTTCATATAGAGTCTGGCTGTAGGGCCGGTGTTCGTATGGTGCCTGGCTGTAGGGCCGGTGTTCATATAGAGTCTTGCTGTAGGGCCGGTGTTCGTATAGAGCCTGGCTGTAGGGCCGGTGTTCATATAGAGCCTGGCTGTAGGGCCGGTGTTCATATAGAGCCTGGCTGTAGGGCCGGTGTTCGTATAGAGTCTGGCTGTAGGGCCGGTGTTCGTATAGAGCCTGGCTGTAGGGCCGGTGTTCGTATAGAGCCTGGCTGTAGGGCCGTTGTTCGTATAGAGCCTGGCTGTAGGGCCGGTGTTCGTATAGAGCCTGGCTGTAGGGCCGGTGTTCGTATAGAGCCTGGCTGTAGGGCCGGTGTTCATATAGAGCCTGGCTGTAGGGCCGGTGTTCATATAGAGTCTGGCTGTAGGGCCGGTGTTCGTATAGAGCCTGGCTGTAGGGCCGGTGTTCGTATAGAGCCTGGCTGTAGGGCCGGTGTTCATATAGAGCCTGGCTGTAGGGCCGGTGTTCGTATGGTGCCTGGCTGTAGGGCCGGTGTTCATATAGAGTCTTGCTGTAGGGCCGGTGTTCGTATAGAGCCTGGCTGTAGGGCCGGTGTTCATATAGAGCCTGGCTGTAGGGCCGGTGTTCGTATGGTGCCTGGCTGTAGGGCCGGTGTTCATATAGAGTCTTGCTGTAGGGCCGGTGTTCGTATAGAGCCTGGCTGTAGGGCCGGTGTTCATATAGAGCCTGGCTGTAGGGCCGGTGTTCATATAGAGCCTGGCTGTAGGGCCGGTGTTCGTATAGAGCCTGGCTGTAGGGCCGGTGTTCGTATAGAGCCTGGCTGTAGGGCCGGTGTTCGTATAGAGCCTGGCTGTAGGGCCGGTGTTCATATAGAGCCTGGCTGTAGGGCCGGTGTTCATATAGAGCCTGGCTGTAGGGCCGGTGTTCATATAGAGCCTGGCTGTAGGGCCGGTGTTCATATAGAGTCTGGCTGTAGGGCCGGTGTTCATATAGAGCCTGGTTGTAGGGCCGGTGTTCGTATGGTGCCTGGCTGTAGGGCCGGTGTTCGTATGGTGCCTGGCTGTAGGGCCGGTGTTCGTATGGTGCCTGGCTGTAGGGCCGGTGTTCGTATGGTGCCTGGCTGTAGGGCCGGTGTTCGTATAGAGCCTGGCTGTAGGGCCGGTGTTCGTATGGTGCCTGGCTGTAGGGCCGGTGTTCGTATAGAGCCTGGCTGTAGGGCCGGTGTTCATATAGATTCTGGCTGTAGGGCCGGTGTTCATATAGAGTCTGGCTGTAGGGCCGGTGTTCGTATAGAGCCTGGCTGTAGGGCCGGTGTTCATATAGAGCCTGGCTGTAGGGCCGGTGTTCGTATAGAGTCTGGCTGTAGGGCCGGTGTTCGTATAGAGCCTGGCTGTAGGGCCGGTGTTCGTATAGAGCCTGGCTGTAGGGCCGGTGTTCGTATAGAGCCTGGCTGTAGGGCCGGTGTTCGTATAGAGCCTTTCTGTAGGGCCGGTGTTCGTATAGAGCCTGGCTGTAGGGCCGGTGTTCATATAGAGCCTGGCTGTAGGGCCGGTGTTCATATAGAGTCTGGCTGTAGGGCCGGTGGTCGTATAGAGCCTGGCTGTAGGGCCGGTGTTCATATAGAGCCTGGCTGTAGGGCCGGTGTTCATATAGAGCCTGGCTGTAGGGCCGGTGTTCGTATAGAGCCTGGCTGTAGGGCCGGTGTTCGTATAGAGCCTGGCTGTAGGGCCGGTGTTCATATAGAGCCTGGCTGTAGGGCCGGTGTTCGTATGGTGCCTGGCTGTAGGGCCGGTGTTCATATAGAGTCTTGCTGTAGGGCCGGTGTTCGTATAGAGCCTGGCTGTAGGGCCGGTGTTCATATAGAGCCTGGCTGTAGGGCCGGTGTTCATATAGAGCCTGTCTGTAGGGCCGGTGTTCGTATAGAGCCTGGCTGTAGGGCCGGTGTTCGTATAGAGCCTGGCTGTAGGGCCGGTGTTCGTATAGAGCCTGGCTGTAGGGCCGGTGTTCATATAGAGCCTGGCTGTAGGGCCGGTGTTCATATAGAGCCTGGCTGTAGGGCCGGTGTTCGTATAGAGCCTGGCTGTAGGGCCGGTGGTCGTATAGAGCCTGGCTGTAGGGCCGGTGTTCATATAGAGCCTGGCTGTAGGGCCGGTGTTCATATAGAGCCTGGCTGTAGGGCCGGTGTTCGTATAGAGCCTGGCTGTAGGGCCGGTGTTCGTATAGAGCCTGGCTGTAGGGCCGGTGTTCATATAGAGTCTGGCTGTAGGGCCGGTGTTCGTATGGTGCCTGGCTGTAGGGCCGGTGTTCATATAGAGTCTTGCTGTAGGGCCGGTGTTCGTATAGAGCCTGGCTGTAGGGCCGGTGTTCATATAGAGCCTGGCTGTAGGGCCGGTGTTCATATAGAGCCTGGCTGTAGGGCCGGTGTTCGTATAGAATCTGGCTGTAGGGCCGGTGTTCGTATAGAGCCTGGCTGTAGGGCCGGTGTTCGTATAGAGCCTGGCTGTAGGGCCGTTGTTCGTATAGAGCCTGGCTGTAGGGCCGGTGTTCGTATAGAGCCTGGCTGTAGGGCCGGTGTTCGTATAGAGCCTGGCTGTAGGGCCGGTGTTCATATAGAGCCTGGCTGTAGGGCCGGTGTTCATATAGAGTCTGGCTGTAGGGCCGGTGTTCGTATAGAGCCTGGCTGTAGGGCCGGTGTTCGTATAGAGCCTGGCTGTAGGGCCGGTGTTCATATAGAGCCTGGCTGTAGGGCCGGTGTTCGTATGGTGCCTGGCTGTAGGGCCGGTGTTCATATAGAGTCTTGCTGTAGGGCCGGTGTTCGTATAGAGCCTGGCTGTAGGGCCGGTGTTCATATAGAGCCTGGCTGTAGGGCCGGTGTTCGTATGGTGCCTGGCTGTAGGGCCGGTGTTCCTATAGAGTCTTGCTGTAGGGCCGGTGTTCGTATAGAGCCTGGCTGTAGGGCCGGTGTTCATATAGAGCCTGGCTGTAGGGCCGGTGTTCATATAGAGCCTGGCTGTAGGGCCGGTGTTCGTATAGAGCCTGGCTGTAGGGCCGGTGTTCGTATAGAGCCTGGCTGTAGGGCCGGTGTTCGTATAGAGCCTGGCTGTAGGGCCGGTGTTCATATAGAGCCTGGCTGTAGGGCCGGTGTTCATATAGAGCCTGGCTGTAGGGCCGGTGTTCATATAGAGCCTGGCTGTAGGGCCGGTGTTCATATAGAGTCTGGCTGTAGGGCCGGTGTTCATATAGAGCCTGGTTGTAGGGCCGGTGTTCGTATGGTGCCTGGCTGTAGGGCCGGTGTTCGTATGGTGCCTGGCTGTAGGGCCGGTGTTCATATAGAGCCTGGATGTAGGGCCGGTGTTCGTATGGTGCCTGGCTGTAGGGCCGGTGTTCGTATGGTGCCTGGCTGTAGGGCCGGTGTTCATATAGAGCCTGGCTGTAGGGCCGGTGTTCGTATGGTGCCTGGCTGTAGGGCCGGTGTTCGTATGGTGCCTGGCTGTAGGGCCGGTGTTCGTATGGTGACTGGCTGTAGGGCCGGTGTTCGTATGGTGCCTGGCTGTCGGGCCGGTGTTCATATAGAGTCTGGCTGTAGGGCCGGTGTTCGTATGGTGCCTGGCTGTAGGGCCGGTGTTCGTATGGTGCCTGGCTGTAGGGCCGGTGTTCGTATGGTGCCTGGCTGTCGGGCCGGTGTTCATATAGAGTCTGGCTGTAGGGCCGGTGTTCGTATGGTGCCTGGCTGTAGGGCCGGTGTTCGTATGGTGCCTGGCTGTAGGGCCGGTGTTCATATAGAGCCTGGCTGTAGGGCCGGTGTTCGTATGGTGCCTGGCTGTAGGGCCGGTGTTCATATAGAGCCTGGCTGTAGGGCCGGTGTTCGTATGGTGCCTGGCTGTAGGGCCGGTGTTCGTATGGTGCCTGGCTGTAGGGCCGGTGTTCGTATGGTGCCTGGCTGTAGGGCCGGTGTTCGTATAGAGCCTGGCTGTAGGGCCGGTGTTCGTATGGTGCCTGGCTGTAGGGCCGGTGTTCGTATAGAGCCTGGCTGTAGGGCCGGTGTTCATATAGAGTCTGGCTGTAGGGCCGGTGTTCGTATAGAGCCTGGCTGTAGGGCCGGTGTTCGTATAGAGCCTGGCTGTAGGGCCGGTGTTCGTATAGAGCCTGGCTGTAGGGCCGGTGTTCATATAGAGCCTGGCTGTAGGGCCGGTGTTCATATAGAGCCTGGCTGTAGGGCCGGTGTTCATATAGAGCCTGGCTGTAGGGCCGGTGTTCTTATAGAGTCTGGCTGTAGGGCCGGTGTTCATATAGAGCCTGGTTGTAGGGCCGGTGTTCGTATGGTGCCTGGCTGTAGGGCCGGTGTTCGTATGGTGCCTGGCTGTAGGGCCGGTGTTCATATAGAGCCTGGATGTAGGGCCGGTGTTCGTATGGTGCCTGGCTGTAGGGCCGGTGTTCGTATGGTGCCTGGCTGTAGGGCCGGTGTTCATATAGAGCCTGGCTGTAGGGCCGGTGTTCGTATGGTGCCTGGCTGTAGGGCCGGTGTTCGTATGGTGCCTGGCTGTAGGGCCGGTGTTCGTATGGTGCCTGGCTGTAGGGCCGGTGTTCGTATGGTGCCTGGCTGTCGGGCCGGTGTTCATATAGAGTCTGGCTGTAGGGCCGGTGTTCGTATGGTGCCTGGCTGTAGGGCCGGTGTTCGTATGGTGCCTGGCTGTAGGGCCGGTGTTCGTATAGAGCCTGGCTGTAGGGCCGGTGTTCGTATAGAGCCTGGCTGTAGGGCCGGTGTTCATATAGAGCCTGGCTGTAGGGCCGGTGTTCGTATAGAGCCTGGCTGTAGGGCCGGTGTTCGTATAGAGCCTGGCTGTAGGGCCGGTGTTCGTATAGAGCCTGGCTGTAGGGCCGGTGTTCATATAGAGCCTGGCTGTAGGGCCGGTGTTCATATAGAGCCTGGCTGTAGGGCCGGTGTTCATATAGAGCCTGGTTGTAGGGCCGGTGTTCGTATGGTGCCTGGCTGTAGGGCCGGTGTTCGTATGGTGCCTGGCTGTAGGGCCGGTGTTCATATAGAGCCTGGATGTAGGGCCGGTGTTCGTATGGTGCCTGGCTGTAGGGCCGGTGTTCGTATGGTGCCTGGCTGTAGGGCCGGTGTTCATATAGAGCCTGGCTGTAGGGCCGGTGTTCGTATGGTGCCTGGCTGTAGGGCCGGTGTTCGTATGGTGCCTGGCTGTAGGGCCGGTGTTCGTATGGTGCCTGGCTGTAGGGCCGGTGTTCGTATGGTGCCTGGCTGTCGGGCCGGTGTTCATATAGAGTCTGGCTGTAGGGCCGGTGTTCGTATGGTGCCTGGCTGTAGGGCCGGTGTTCGTATGGTGCCTGGCTGTAGGGCCGGTGTTCGTATGGTGCCTGGCTGTCGGGCCGGTGTTCATATAGAGTCTGGCTGTAGGGCCGGTGTTCGTATGGTGCCTGGCTGTAGGGCCGGTGTTCGTATGGTGCCTGGCTGTAGGGCCGGTGTTCATATAGAGCCTGGCTGTAGGGCCGGTGTTCGTATGGTGCCTGGCTGTAGGGCCGGTGTTCATATAGAGCCTGGCTGTAGGGCCGGTGTTCGTATGGTGCCTGGCTGTAGGGCCGGTGTTCGTATGGTGCCTGGCTGTAGGGCCGGTGTTCGTATGGTGCCTGGCTGTAGGGCCGGTGTTCGTATAGAGCCTGGCTGTAGGGCCGGTGTTCGTATGGTGCCTGGCTGTAGGGCCGGTGTTCGTATAGAGCCTGGCTGTAGGGCCGGTGTTCATATAGAGTCTGGCTGTAGGGCCGGTGTTCTTATAGAGTCTGGCTGTAGGGCCGGTGTTCGTATAGAGCCTGGCTGTAGGGCCGGTGTTCGTATGGTGCCTGGCTGTAGGGCCGGTGTTCATATTGAGCCTGGCTGTAGGGCCGGTGTTCGTATAGAGCCTGGCTGTAGGGCCGGTGTTCGTATAGAGCCTGGCTGTAGGGCCGGTGTTCGTATGGTGCCTGGCTGTAGGGCCGGTGTTCGTATAGAGCCTGGCTGTAGGGCCGGTGTTCGTATAGAGCCTGGCTGTAGGGCCGGTGTTCGTATAGAGCCTGGCTGTAGGGCCGGTGTTCGTATGGTGCCTGGCTGTAGGGCCGGTGTTCGTATAGAGCCTGGCTGTAGGGCCGTTGTTCGTATAGAGCCTGGCTGTAGGGCCGGTGTTCATATAGAGCCTGGCTGTAGGGCCGGTGTTCATATAGAGTCTGGCTGTAGGGCCGGTGTTCGTATAGAGCCTGGCTGTAGGGCCGGTGTTCGTATAGAGCCTGGCTGTAGGGCCGGTGTTCATATAGAGCCTGGCTGTAGGGCCGGTGTTCATATAGAGTCTGGCTGTAGGGCCGGTGTTCATATAGAGCCTGGCTGTAGGGCCGGTGTTCGTATAGAGCCTGGCTGTAGGGCCGGTGTTCGTATAGAGCCTGGCTGTAGGGCCGGTGTTCATATAGAGCCTGGCTGTAGAGCCAGTGTTCATATAGAGCCTGGCTGTAGGGCCGGTGTTCATATAGAGCCTGGCTGTAGGGCCGGTGTTCATATAGAGTCTGGCTGTAGGGCCGGTGTTCATATAGAGCCTGGTTGTAGGGCCGGTGTTCGTATGGTGCCTGGCTGTAGGGCCGGTGTTCGTATGGTGCCTGGCTGTAGGGCCGGTGTTCATATAGAGCCTGGATGTAGGGCCGGTGTTCGTATGGTGCCTGGCTGTAGGGCCGGTGCTCGTATGGTGCCTGGCTGTAGGGCCGGTGTTCATATAGAGCCTGTCTGTAGGGCCGGTGTTCGTATGGTGCCTGGCTGTAGGGCCGGTGTTCGTATGGTGCCTGGCTGTAGGGCCGGTGTTCATATGGTGCCTGGCTGTAGGGCCGGTGTTCGTATGGTGCCTGGCTGTAGGGCCGGTGTTCATATAGAGCCTGGCTGTAGGGCCGGTGTTCGTATGGTGCCTGGCTGTAGGGCCGGTGTTCATATAGAGCCTGGCTGTAGGGCCGGTGTTCGTATGGTGCCTGGCTGTAGGGCCGGTGTTCATATAGAGCCTGGCTGTAGGGCCGGTGTTCGTATGGAGCCTGGCTGTAGGGCCGGTGTTCGTATAGAGCCTGGCTGTAGGGCCGGTGTTCGTATGGTGCCTGGCTGTAGGGCCGGTGTTCGTATAGAGCCTGGCTGTAGGGCCGGTGTTCATATAGAGTCTGGCTGTAGGGCCGGTGTTCATATAGAGTCTGGCTGTAGGGCCGGTGTTCGTATAGAGCCTGGCTGTAGGGCCGGTGTTCGTATGGTGCCTGGCTGTAGGGCCGGTGTTCATATTGAGCCTGGCTGTAGGGCCGGTGTTCGTATAGAGCCTGGCTGTAGGGCCGGTGTTCGTATAGAGCCTGGCTGTAGGGCCGGTGTTCGTATGGTGCCTGGCTGTAGGGCCGGTGTTCGTATAGAGCCTGGCTGTAGGGCCGGTGTTCGTATAGAGCCTGGCTGTAGGGCCGGTGTTCGTATAGAGCCTGGCTGTAGGGCCGGTGTTCGTATGGTGCCTGGCTGTAGGGCCGGTGTTCGTATAGAGCCTGGCTGTAGGGCCGGTGTTCGTATAGAGCCTGGCTGTAGGGCCGGTGTTCATATAGAGTCTGGCTGTAGGGCCGGTGTTCATATAGAGTCTGGCTGTAGGGCCGGTGTTCGTATAGAGCCTGGCTGTAGGGCCGGTGTTCGTATAGAGCCTGGCTGTAGGGCCGGTGTTCATATAGAGCCTGGCTGTAGGGCCGGTGTTCATATAGAGTCTGGCTGTAGGGCCGGTGTTCATATAGAGCCTGGCTGTAGGGCCGGTGTTCGTATAGAGCCTGGCTGTAGGGCCGGTGTTCGTATAGAGCCTGGCTGTAGGGCCGGTGTTCATATAGAGCCTGGCTGTAGAGCCAGTGTTCATATAGAGCCTGGCTGTAGGGCCGGTGTTCATATAGCGCCTGGCTGTAGGGCCGGTGTTCATATAGAGTCTGGCTGTAGGGCCGGTGTTCATATAGAGCCTGGTTGTAGGGCCGGTGTTCGTATGGTGCCTGGCTGTAGGGCCGGTGTTCGTATGGTGCCTGGCTGTAGGGCCGGTGTTCATATAGAGCCTGGATGTAGGGCCGGTGTTCGTATGGTGCCTGGCTGTAGGGCCGGTGCTCGTATGGTGCCTGGCTGTAGGGCCGGTGTTCATATAGAGCCTGTCTGTAGGGCCGGTGTTCGTATGGTGCCTGGCTGTAGGGCCGGTGTTCGTATGGTGCCTGGCTGTAGGGCCGGTGTTCGTATGGTGCCTGGCTGTAGGGCCGGTGTTCGTATGGAGCCTGGCCGTAGGGCCGGTGTTCATATAGAGCCTGGCTGTAGGGCCGGTGTTCGTATGGTGCCTGGCTGTAGGGCCGGTGTTCATATAGAGCCTGGCTGTAGGGCCGGTGTTCGTATGGTGCCTGGCTGTAGGGCCGGTGTTCATATAGAGCCTGGCTGTAGGGCCGGTGTTCGTATGGAGCCTGGCTGTAGGGCCGGTGTTCGTATGGTGCCTGGCTGTAGGGCCGGTGTTCGTATGGTGCCTGGCTGTAGGGCCGGTGTTCGTATAGAGCCTGGCTGTAGGGCCGGTGTTCGTATGGTGCCTGGCTGTAGGGCCGGTGTTCGTATAGAGCCTGGCTGTAGGGCCGGTGTTCATATAGTCTGGCTGTAGTGCCGGTGTTCATATAGAGTCAGGCTGTAGGGCCGGTGTTCGTATAGAGCCTGGCTGTAGGGCCGGTGTTCGTATAGAGCCTGGCTGTAGGGCCGGTGTTCGTATAGAGCCTGGCTGTAGGGCCGGTGTTCGTATAGAGCCTGGCTGTAGGGCCGGTGTTCGTATGGTGCCTGGCTGTAGGGCCGGTGTTCGTATAGAGCCTGGCTGTAGGGCCGGTGTTCGTATAGAGCCTGGCTGTAGGGCCGGTGTTCGTATAGAGCCTGGCTGTAGGTCCGGTGTTCGTATGGTGCCTGGCTGTAGGGCCGGTGTTCGTATAGAGCCTGGCTGTAGGGCCGGTGTTCGTATAGAGCCTGGCTGTAGGGCCGGTGTTCATATAGAGCCTGGCTGTAGGGCCGGTGTTCATATAGAGCCTGGCTGTAGGGCCGGTGTTCGTATAGAGCCTGGCTGTAGGGCCGGTGCTCGTATGGTGCCTGGCTGTAGGGCCGGTGTTCGTATAGAGCCTGGCTGTAGGGCCGGTGTTCGTATGGTGCCTGGCTGTAGGGCCGGTGTTCGTATAGAGCCTGGCTGTAGGGCCGGTGTTCGTATGGTGCCTGGCTGTAGGGCCGGTGTTCCTATAGAGCCTGGCTGTAGGGCCGGTGTTCGTATAGAGCCTGGCTGTAGGGCCGTGTTCGTATAGAGCCTGGCTGTAGGGCCGGTGTTCGTATGGTGCCTGGCTGTAGGGCCGGTGTTCGTATAGAGCCTGGCTGTAGGGCCGGTGTTCGTATGGTGCCTGGCTGTAGGGCCGGTGTTCGTATGGTGCCTGGCTGTATGGCCGGTGTTCGTATAGAGCCTGGCTGTAGGGCCGGTGTTCGTATAGAGCCTGGCTGTAGGGCCGGTGTTCGTATAGAGCCTGGCTGTAGGGCCGGTGTTCGTATGGTGCCTGGCTGTAGGGCCGGTGTTCGTATGGTGCCTGGCTGTAGGGCCGGTGTTCGTATAGAGCCTGGCTGTAGGGCCGGTGTTCATATAGAGCCTGGCTGTAGGGCCGGTGTTCGTATGGTGCCTGGCTGTAGGGCCGGTGTTCGTATGGTGCCTGGCTGTAGGGCCGGTGTTCGTATGGTGCCTGGCTGTAGGGCCGGTGTTCGTATAGAGCCTGGCTGTAGGGCCGGTGTTCGTATGGTGCCTGGCTGTAGGGCCGGTGTTCGTATGGTGCCTGGCTGTAGGGCCGGTGTTCGTATGGTGCCTGGCTGTAGGGCCGGTGTTCGTATGGTGCCTGGCTGTAGGGCCGGTGTTCGTATGGTGCCTGGCTGTAGGGCCGGTGTTCGTATGGTGCCTGGCTGTAGGGCCGGTGTTCGTATGGAGCCTGGCTGTAGGGCCGGTGTTCGTATAGAGTCTGGCTGTAGGGCCGGTGTTCGTATAGAGCCTGGCTGTAGGGCCGGTGTTCGTATGGTGCCTGGCTGTAGGGCCGGTGTTCGTATAGAGTCTGGCTGTAGGGCCGGTGTTCGTATGGTGCCTGGCTGTAGGGCCGGTGTTCGTATAGAGTCTGGCTGTAGGGCCGGTGTTCGTATAGAGCCTGGCTGTAGGGCCGGTGTTCGTATGGTGCCTGGCTGTAGGGCCGGTGTTCGTATAGAGTCTGGCTGTAGGGCCGGTGTTCGTATGGTGCCTGGCTGTAGGGCCGGTGTTCGTATAGAGTCTGGCTGTAGGGCCGGTGTTCGTATAGAGCCTGGCTGTAGGGCCGGTGTTCCTATAGAGCCTGGCTGTAGGGCCGGTGTTCGTATGGTGCCACGCTACACTAACCACTGTTCAAAGGGAGCTGGGTGCAGCCCACCGGCACAGCCATTTCCTCAGGGTCCTCCCAGTTCCTTTTAATCACACGCGCACACAGGCAGAAACCATAGCACTCTGTCCTCAACATGTGGTTTGGCTATTAATTGATCTCTCCGGGATGCCAAGCCTTCATTGTGCCCAGGACCTCAGCCCATTTACCACCTGTATATAGCCAAGTTATCATCACTCATTGAGTATTTATTATGACTGGTTTTGATTTTCTATTCTCTCTGCATTTACTATTAGTCTACACATGTTGTTTATAAAGCATATGACAAATACCACGTGCTTTAATTTGATTTCTAGAGATCTCTGACCTTGGATGAGTGGGTTCTACTCCCACCCGACCCTCCTTGTTGATCAATGTGATCCATAGGAACCAACATTAATGGTTTGAGTTGTTGAAAGGGCTGTTTGATCTGGACTTCATGAGCCTCTTGGTGCTAACGTGTTTCGGTTTCTGTTTCATCTGTATGATTCTGTTACACTCTTATGGATTTTCCTCATAGCCAGTGTATAGTACTTACTTTAAAGTACTACTTACGGAGTATTCTCTGGTGTCTGTACTTTACTTTGCTATTTATATTTCTACATCACGATACTGTATTCCTTAGTAAAAAAAATAAGGTTATTTTTACTCCGTACATTTTCCCTGACACCCAGAAGTACTCGTTACATTTTGACAGGAAAATGTTCCAATTCACGCACTTATCAAGAGGACATCCCTGGTCGTCCCTACTTCCTCTGATCTGGCGGACTCACTAAACAGAGAACATCCCTGGTCGTCCCTACTGCCTCTGATCTGGAGGACTCACTAAACAGAGAACATCCCTGGTCATCCCTACTGCCTCTGACCTGGCGGACTCACTAAACAGAGAACATCCCTGGTCGTCCCTACTGCCTCTGATCTGGAGGACTCACTAAACAGAGAACATCCCTGGTCATCCCTACTGCCTCTGACCTGGCGGACTCACTAAACAGAGAACATCCCTGGTCATCCTTACTGCCTCTGACCTGGCGGACTCACTAAACAGAGAACATCCCTGGTCGTCCCTACTTCCTCTGATCTGGAGGACTCACTAAACACACATGCTTAGTTTGTACATTATGTCTGAGTGTTGGAGTGTGACCCTGGCTATCCACATATTAAAAACACAAGGAAAATGGTGCCGTCTGGTTCGCTTAATATAACGAGTTTGAAACGATTTACAGTTTTACATTTACTTTTGATAATTTTTTACCACCAAATACTTTTTCATTTTTACTCAAGTAGTATTTTACGTGGTGACTTTCAGTTTTACTTGAGTCATTTTCTATTCAAATATCTTTACTTTTACTACAGTGTGGTATAAAAGGGGTACTTTTTCCACCAATGCTCATTGCCCTGATAATTGTCAGTGAAGTGTCTTGTGGACCCAGTGCCTGAGTAAATCCAGCCGACTGACTGTGGCAGAATGTTCCCTGATTCAACAGGTGATTTTTTTCTATTTTTTTTCTATTGCGAACATGAACACATGCATTTGGTCATCTCACAATACATCTAAATGAGTCCTGCGAGGCCCTATTTCAGACCAAGGACATCTATTTATTCTGTTCCCATGAGCCCTGGTCTGTGGAAGGGCATTCTCCTGCTGCCCCCCCCAAACCCCTCTTCATCAACACAGCAGAGCTAGGCAAACAAGACCCAGGGCCCAGCCAATTTGTTCGGACAAATGTAGGGATTTGGGGGCCACCACGGGCTTCGCAGGGAACGAGTGCTAAGTGTTTGTGTGCCAAGCAGCACCAACCCCTGATCCACCAAAGCCAGTCCATTCACTGTGCTGTTTGTCTGTCCGTGTGGATGACAACTTGAACCTGACTATGGCTACAGACCAGACCTGTGTAAAGAAGGTTTTTCTCCTGTTACATGTCTCTCATTCCCTCTCCGTTTCCAACTCCTCCTCTCCTCTATCCTTTCCCCACTTCCCCTCTGCCCTCGTTCCTGATCTCCTAACCTTTCCCCACTCCCCTTTTCTCTCACTCCCTCTCTCCTATCCGTTTCCAACTCCTCCTCTCTCCTATCTGTTTCCCACTCCCCCTATCTCCTATCCGTTTCCCACTCCTCCTCTCTCCTATCTGTTTCCCACTCCTCTCTCCTATCTGTTTCCCACTCCTCCTCTCTCCTATCTGTTTCCCACTCCTCCTCTCTCGTATCTGTTTCCCAGTCCCTCTCTCCTATCCATTTCCCACTCCTCCTCTCTCCTATCTGTTTCCCACTCCTCCTCTCTCCTATCTGTTTCCCACTCCTCCTCTCTCCTATCTGTTTCCCACTCCTCCTCTCTCCTATCCATTTCCCACTCCTCCTCTCTCCTATCTGTTTCCCACTCCTCCGCTCTCCTATCTGTTTCCCACTCCTCCTCTCTCCTATCTGTTTCCCACTCCTCCTCTCTCCTATCTGTTTCCCACTCCTCCTCTCTCCTATCCATTTCCCACTCCTCCTCTCTCCTATCTGTTTCCCACTCCTCCTCTCTCCTATCCATTTCCCACTCCTCCTCTCTCCTATCTGTTTCCCACTCCTCCTCTCTCCTATCTGTTTCCCACTCCTCCTTTCTCCTATCTGTTTCCCACTCTTCCTCTCTCCTATCTGTTTCTCATTCCTCCTCTCTCCTATCTGTTTCCCACTCCTCCTCTCTCCTATCTGTTTCCCACTCCTCCTCTCTCCTATCTGTTTCCCACTCCTCCTCTCTCCTATCTGTTTCCCAGTCCCTCTCTCCTATCTGTTTCCCACTCCTCCTCTCCTATCTGTTTCCCAGTCCCTCTCTCCTATCTGTTTCCCAGTTCCTCTCTCCTATCCATTTCCCACTCCTCCTCTCTCCTATCCATTACCCATTCCTCCTCTCTCCTATATGTTTCCCACTCCTCCTCTCTCCTATCTGTTTCCCACTCCTCCTCTCTCCTATCTGTTTCCCAGTCTCTCTCTCCTATCTGTTTCCCATTCCCTCTCTCCTATCTGTTTCCCAGTTCCTCTCTCCTATCCATTTCCCATTCCCCCTCTCTCCTATCTGTTTCCCACTCCTCCTCTCTCCTATCCATTTCCCATTCCCCCTCTCTCCTATCTGTTTCCCACTCCTCCTCTCTCCTATCCATTTCCCACTCCCCCTCTCTCCTATCTGTTTCCCACTCCTCCTCTCTCCTATCCATTTCCCATTCCCCCTCTCTCCTATCTGTTTCCCACTCCTCCTCTCTCCTATCCATTTCCCACTCCCCCTCTCTCCTATCTGTTTCCCACTCCTCCTCTCTCCTATCCATTTCCCATTCCCCCTCTCTCCTATCTGTTTCCCACTCCTCCTCTCTCCTATCTGTTTCCCAGTCCCTCTCTCCTATCTGTTTCCCATTCCTCCTCTCTCCTATCTGTTTCCCAGTCCTCCTCTCTCCTATCTGTTTCCCACTCCTCCTCTCTCCTATCTGTTTCCCAGTCCCTGTCTCCTATCCATTTCCCACTCCTCCTCTCTCTTATCTGTTTCCCACTCCCCCTCTCTCCTATCTGTTTCCCAGTCCCCCTCTCCTATCTGTTTCCCAGTCCCTCTCTCTCTCATTCCTCTTTGCCTCACCATCTTATAATGGGGCCAATCCATTATCATCATAATGTAAAATGTAGCAAATGTGATAAATTAATTAATTCAAATTATTTTTCTTTACTCCCCCCCCCCCTCCGCTCGTTCTTAGCTCAATTGAGTTGGCAGGGCTGGTGGGTGGCTGCTAGCGGGGTTTAGGGGGGGTCCCCCCCCCCACAATAGGCCGAGGCCTCAGTGTATTAGTACAAGTGGCTCCAGACAATCTGATCGGTGGCTGGTCCTCGCGAATCGGAGTAGCGGGCCTCCCTGGCATGCTGATCAGTGGATTAGGCCGGGCGGCAGCATCAGGTCAAGAGCACCACGAAGAAAGGGAAAGGCATGCGGGGGAAGATGAGGTACACGCTGGTCCCACACTACAGTTTCAACCCAAACCACTTGTCCAGGCTGGGTTTTCTCCTCTCCTCCAGGAGAATACGGTGGCATGGTACAGGGCTGGATTATCAGTCATCAGCTATTCAGACCTGATTACTGTGTTAAATCTATCTGCTGGAGAGGCCTTTCACCTGTGGTGTTAGTTACTTTGAAATGAAATTAGATGCTTGTGTAACACACAGAACAGTCACACCTCGGCAGACTGGGGGAAAAGTTGAGATGAGATGAAGAAGTTTAAGGGGCTTTTAGGAGGAAACCTGATGAAGCAACAGGTTTGTGACCACTGACTGTACACAAGCAACGAGCCTTCAGAAAGAGCAAACCCACGCAGGAACTCGGACAATCACAAAACCTTCTCTGGGGTGGTAATTGTTCAGGCCACTTTGCTAAACAGCTGCCTCCATTACCACCCCAGAGTAGGGGAGGTAGAGGCCCAGGGAGCGTGTCCTGTCCCTGTCTCTGAATGACTGCACCCCAATGTTGACCCTGCTGGCTCCCCACCCGCTCCTCTCTCCTGGGGAGCCTTGTTAGGCCCGGCAGGGGGTCCCAGCTTCCTCTAGGGCTGTTCCTGGGGGGCTATGCATCAGAGTGAATGGGGGGGAGGAGGCAGGACATTAGCAGATAAAATATGACCTCTAATCTACATATGATGACTTTAATTCCAAAACGCTATATATCCATTTTCAGATATGTTCGTGAATTAGCTTTTATTGTTCAAAGATATTATGAAATAGGTTGTTTTTTTCACTATCCAATCATGGCATGGGGGTGGTCAATGACAGACATGTATTTGTTTGAATCTATCTGTGTTTAATTTCAGAGAGACAAATAATCATATTTTTTTTTTGCAAAACGCCATATATCCGCCTCACTTTCAAATAAATAAGTAGTACTGCTAGCTTTTACACAGTCGAAATCTAACAAAAAAACATTAAAAATAAAGACCTGTACAAAAAATACATTTGTGACATTATAAAAAAAAAAAATCTATACAGGTATTAAATATCTGTCTGTAAACATTTAACATTTTAGTAATTTAGCAGATGCTCTTGTCCAGAGCGACTTACAGTTAGGGCCCGATTCAGATCTTGGTTTTCGTACTTATCTTTATGCGTAACGGGCTTTGCAGGCGTGATTCCCTTATGCGTGCTTAATACTTTTCATTTAACCGCTGAAAACCCTCCCACTTGCTGGCCAACAGATTTTCTAGTGGAGTTTGCATTCAGGTTTTCAGTATATTTATCTTAAGCCATCCCTTTAATATATACTGTTCACCTTTAGATTGTTCACCTTTAGTTTGAGTTTTGTTGACTGAGAGAAAAGCCCTCTAAATATTCATATTCCTCTCCATTTCAACACCAATTGGTAGATTTAAAAATACTCTGATCTTGTATATTGTTTAGGGTTAGGAATGTATGTATGAATCATAAAAAACAGACTTGGAGAGCCTTTACTATAAGGGCACAAGGCTAGACTCAAATGCAGACACAGGAGGCAGATGGTTGAGCTACGATATTTACTATAACAAAAGGAAGAGGCAAAAGGCTGGTCGGGGACAGGCAAGAGTTCATAAACCAGGTCAAAACAGTACCAGGCGATAGGCAGGCTCGAGGTCAGGACATGCAGGGGTTCAGTGATGAGATCCGAGTCCAAACAGTACAAGGGGATAGGCAGGCTCGAGGTCAGAACAGGCAAGGGTCAAAACAAGGAGGGATAGGGAAAAACAGAGACTTGGAAAGATAGGAGCTAGGAAAAATGCTGATTGACTTGGAAAAACAAAACTAACTGGCACAGAGAGACAGGAAAAACGGGATAAATACGCCAGGGATAATAAGTGACACCTGGAGGGGGTTGGAGACAATCACAAGGACAGGTGAAACAGATCAGGGCGTAACAGTACCCCCCCCTAGGGGCACCACCTGGCGTCGTACTCGGGCGCATAAGTGATTGACCGGGGTGTTGGGCGGTGGAAGTCGGCGATGAGTACTGCATCCAGGATGTCTCTAACCCAGCACCTCTCTTCCGGGCCGTAACCCTCCCAGTCAACCAGGTACCTGAAACCCCTGACCTGAGGTCGAACACCCAGATACGTCTCACCGTGGATGCTGGATGGCCATCGATGACACAGGGAGGTGGGGTGGGCCTGAAGACATAAGACAAAGTGCTGTGAGACACGGGCTTAATCATAGACAAATGTAAAGTAGGGAGAATACGGAGGGTACGGGGTAACAAAAGACAAACAACAGTGGAAGGTCCCGTGCCCTCTGCCCATTGCGGTAGCGGAGAGCTGGAGTCCGGCGGCGGTCCGCTTGTCGATGATACCTGGAGTTGGTCTTGAGAAAGTGCCGCCCAGGCTCTTCTCCAGGTATGTCGACAGCGGTGGACAAACATCTGAAAAGGGGAGAGTTCCATGGCTGAAAAGGGAAGGGTGTTCCGGGCATACTCCAACCCAGAGCAGTTGTTGGCTCCAGGTAGTGGGGTTGGTTGAGACCAGGCATCTTAGGGTGGTTTCCAGGTCCTGGTCGCTCGCTCCGACTGGCCTTTGGATTGGGGATGGAATCCGGAGGACAGGCCAGCCGGCGACCCGATAAGGGTGCAGAACGCCTTCCAGAACTGAGACGAGAACTGAGGACCCCGGTCGGAGACCATGTCCACTGGAAAGTCCATGGATCCAAAAGATGTGCTGCTCCATAAGCTGGGTTGTCTCCTTGGCAGAGGGTAGTTTGGGGAGAGGGATGAAATGGGCGGCCTTGGAGAACCGATCCACTACCATCAGAATGACAGTGTTGCCATCAAATGGAGGGAGCCCAGTGACAAAGTCCACAGAGATACGAAACCAGGGACGATGAGGGAAAGGTAGTGGCTGAAGGAGGGCAAAAGGAGCTTGTCGTGCAGTCTTGTTCTGAGCCCACACTGTGCACAAGGCGACGAAGGCAAAGACGTCAGGAGCCATTGTGGGCTACCAGAAACGTTGTCTGAGGAAGGCTAGGGCATGACAGGAACCTGGATGACAGGTCAGCCTGGAGGAAAAAGCCCATTCCAGGACCGGATTGAGTTAGGGAAAAACAACCGGTTAGCCGGGCCCCCTTCAGGTTCAGGCTGGGAACATCGTGCCTTGCGGACCAAGGTTTCAATTCCCCAATCCACTGAAGTCGCAAGGCATGAGGTAGGGTGAATGGTTTCGGACCGAGGTTGTGGCAGAGGAACTGCATAGGCGGGAGAGAGTATCAGGCTTCAGGTAGGAAATGGTGAAGTTCAATCTTGTAAACAATAAAGCCCACCAGGCCTGCCTGTAGTTAAGGTGTTTGGCTGTACGGAGATATTCCACATTTTTATGGTCGGTCCAAACCAAGGATGGCTGTTCTGCTCCTTCCAGCCAGTGTCTCCACTTTTCCAGCACCATCTTGACCGCCAGGAGTTCTCGGTTGCCTACGTCGTAGTTCCTCTTTGCAGGATTGAGACAATGGGACAGAAAGGAGCAGGGATGGAGCTTTCAGTCCTGGGCAGATCGCTGGGACAGGATGGCCCCCATTCCAACATCAGAAGCATCAACCTCTACCACAAATTGACGGGACAGTTGAGGATGGACGAGGATGCGTGCTGTGGTGAACCAATGCATCAGGTCCACGAAGCCTCTGTCGACAGCTGGAGACCATGAGAACGATACTTTGGGAGAGGTGAGTGCAGAGTTGGGGGCCGCCAGGGTGCTGTAAACCCGAATGAAATTGCAGTAAAAGTTAATGAACCCCAGGAAATGTAACTGCACCCTGGACATAGGTTGAGGCCACTCTACCACCTCTTTCACTTTTCCAGGATCCAATTGGACATTTCCATCAGCGATGACATATCCCATAAAGGAGATTGTCGAGTGGTGGAACTCACACTTCTCGGCTTTAATATATTAATAACCATGACCAGCTTGTAAACCAGATTGCATAGTGGAGAAGGAACGGGATTCGAAATGGTCGCTGATCTGTTTATTATCTTTGCTTTTGAAGATTTTAGAAAGGCCGGGCAGGATGGATATAGGTCTATAACAGTTTGGGTCTAGAGTGTCTCCGCCTTTGAAGAGGGGGATGACCGCAGCAGCTTTCCAATCTTTGGTGATCTCATACGATACGAAAGAGGGGTTGAATAGGCTAGAAATAGGGTTTACAACAATTTCGGTGGATAATGTTAGAAAGAAAGTGTCCAGATTGTCTAGCCCAGATTATCTAAGGGGATCCAGATTTTACAGAACATCAACTGTCTGGATTTGGGTGAAGGAAAAGCGGGGGGGGGGGGGGGGGGGGGGGGGGGGAGTTGCTGCAGGGGGTGCTGAGATGTTGGCCAGGGTAGGGGTAGCCAGGTGGAAATCATGGCCAGCCATGGAAAAATGCTTATTGAAATGACTGATTATCATATATTTATTGGTGGAGACAGTGTTTCCTATCCTCAGTGCAGTGGGCAGCTGGGAGGAGGTGCTCTTATTCTCCATGGAATTCTACAGGAAGCAAATTTCTGTTTGAAAAAGCTAGCCTTAGTTTTTCCTAACTGACTGAGTATATTGGCTCTTGACATCCCTGAAAAGTTGCGTATCGCGGGGGCTATTCGATGCTAATGCAGAACGCCACAGGGTGTTTTTGTGCTGGTCAAGGGCAGTCAAGTCTGGGGTGAACCAAGGGCTATATCTGTTCTTAGTTCTACATTTTTTTGAATGGGGCATGCTTATTTAAAATGGAGAGGAAAGCACTTTTGAAGAGAAACCAGGCATCCTCTACTGATGGGATGAGGTCAATATCCTTCCAGGATACCCGGGCCAGGTTGATTACAAAAGTCCTGCTCGCTAAAGTGTTTTAGGGAGCGTTTGACAGTGATGAGGGGTGGTCATTTGACCGCGGACCCAGTACACACGCATGCAATGAGGCAGTGATCGCTGAGAACCTGGTTGAAGACAGCAGAGGTGTATTTAGAGGGCAGGTTGGTTATGATATCGAAGAGGGTGCCCATGGTTACGGATTTATGGTTGTACCTGGTAGGTTCCTTGAGATTGAGGGCATCTAGCTTAGATTGTAGGATGGCCGGGGTGTTAAGCATGTCCCAGTTTAGGTCACCTAACAGTACGAACTGAAGATAGATGGGGGGCGATCAATTCATATATGGTGTCCAGGGCACAACTGGGGGCTGAGGGGGTCTATAACAAGTGGCAATGTTGAGCGACTTGTTTCTGGAAAGGTGGATTTTTAAAAGTAGAAGCTCGAATTGTTTGGGCACAGACCTGGATAGTATGACAGAACTCTGCAGGCTATCTCTGCAGTAGATTGCAACTTTTCGCCCCCTTTGGCAGTTCTATCTTGTCGGAAAATGTTATAGTTAGTGATGAAAATGTCAGAATTTTTGGTGACATTCCTAAGCCGGGATTCATACCCGGCTAGAACATCAAGGTTAGAGGAGTGTGCTAAAGCAGTGAATAAAATAAACTTAGAGAGGAGGCTTCTAATGTTAACATACATGAAACCAAGGCTTTTACGGTTACAGAAGTCAACAAATGAGAGCGCCTGGGGTATGGGAGTGATGCTCAGGGCTGCAGGGCCTGAGCATCACTGCAGGGCCCGGATTAACCTCTACATCACCAGAGGATCAGAGGAGGAGTAGAATAAGAGTACGGCTAAAGGCTAAAATAACTGGTTGTCTAGTGCGTTGGGAACAGAGAATAAAAGGAGCAGATTTCTGGGCGCGGAAGTATAGATTCAAGGCATAATGTACAGACAAGAGTATGGTAGGATGTGAGTACAGTGATGATGAGAAAGGTTTTGTTTCTAGAGGCCCCATTTAAGCCAGGTGCGGTCATCGCATGAGTGGGGGGTGGAACATAAGGGCCAGCTAAGGCATATTGAGCAGGGATGCAGGCGCTACACTGAAATAAGACAAAACGGACTAACCAAAACTGCAATAGACAAGGCATATTGACATTAGGGAGAGGCATGTGTAGCCGAGTGATCATGGCGTCCAGTGAGTAGCTAGGCGAGCTGGAGGCACAGTGATTCAGACAGCTAGCTGGCCGGGGTTAGCAGCAGGCTAGCAGATGCGCCTCAGGGGTACGTCGTAACGGGAGAGCCTGAAACCCCCTCGGACGGTTACTTCAGTATAACGGTCGTGATGGATCGGCGAGGCTCCGTGTCGGCAGCAAAGAGTCCAGGCCAATTGGCAGAAGAGGTATTGAAGCCCAGGAATTATCTGATGGATTTTTGTATTTTTTTTATAGTTTGAGGCTAGCTCCAGGCTAACTGGTGCTTGCTTCGGGACAGAGACGTTAGACAGGAGTAGCCATTTGGATAGCAGCTAGGTAGCTGTGATGATCCAGAGTAAAGGTTCAGAGCTTGTGGTAGGAATCCGGAGAAGTGGTAGAGAAAAGCAGTCCGATATGCTCTGGGTAGATATCGTGCTATGCAGGCTGGCAGGAGTTGCCCATGGCAGAGGCTGGCAGTCCGCGTTAATGGTGATGACTGCTAGCAGTGGTAACTGACTACTAGCTAGTAGCTAGTTAGCTGGCTAGCTCCTGAAGAAGGGGGTTCCGGTTCAAAAGTGTAAAAATAGAAGATCCATACCCCATTGGGTGAGGCGGGTTGCAGGAGAGTATGTTCTGTCTGTAAATGTAAAATGAGATTTAAAAAAATAAATATATATGCATATTTAAATATATATATATATATATACAAAATATATGTGAAGAAAGATCATATTAACAAGGGACGGGACAAGATAATCAAAACAGACATCCCCACTGCTACGCCATCTTGGATAACCCCCCAAAAAGATTTGTTGTTAGTTGACTAGTTGTTAGTGAAGACTACGACTATGAGCACGTCAGATTCCGTTTCTGGTATTCCAACCGAGTTATTATTATGGGACTGGAAAAGAGCAGAGTAGCAGGCCCAGTGTGGTGCCGTTACCCCATTGTCCTGAAGGTTCGTCATGCCAGCTTTCTCCTGTCACATTAGTGCACGTCAACACAGAGAGAGAACCACACAGACACTGCTGCTGCTGCTGCCACACCTACTGAGGCTGAATCACAATCCAACCAGAGAGAGTTCTATGTTCCCAGAGCAATACAGAGTTGCAGATATCTCTGTTCAGAATACTAGTAATATCTCATTGATCCAGAGAGAGTTATGTGTTCCCAGAGCAATAAAGAGTTGCAGATATCTCTGTTCAGAATACTAGTAATATCTCATTGATCCAGAGAGAGTTATGTGTTCCCAGAGCAATAAAGAGTTGCAGATATCTCTGTTCAGAATACTAGTAATATCTCATTGATCCAGAGAGAGTTATGTGTTCCCAGAGCAATAAAGAGTTGCAGATATCTCTGTTCAGAATACTAGTAATATCTCATTGATCCAGAGAGAGTTATGTGTTCCCAGAGCAATAAAGAGTTGCAGATATCTCTGTTCAGAATACTAGTAATATCTCATTGATCCAGAGAGAGTTATGTGTTCCCAGAGCAATAAAGAGTTGCAGATATCTCTGTTCAGAATACTAGTAATATCTCATTGATCCAGAGAGAGTTATGTGTTCCCAGAGCAATAAAGAGTTGCAGATATCTCTGTTCAGAATACTAGTAATATCTCATTGATCCAGAGAGAGTTATGTGTTCCCAGAGCAATAAAGAGTTGCAGATATCTCTGTTCAGAATACTAGTAATATCTCATTGAACCAGAGAGAGTTATGTGTTCCCAGAGCAATAAAGAGTTGCAGATATCTCTGTTCAGAATACTAGTAATATCTCATTGATCCAGAGAGAGTTATGTGTTCCCAGAGCAATAAAGAGTTGCAGATATCTCTGTTCAGAATACTAGTAATATCTCATTGAACCAGAGAGAGTTATGTGTTCCCAGAGCAATAAAGAGTTGCAGATATCTCTGTTCAGAATACTAGTAATATCTCATTGATCCAGAGAGAGTTATGTGTTCCCAGAGCAATAAAGAGTTGCAGATATCTCTGTTCAGAATACTAGTAATATCTTGTGAATGGACTATGTAACATTATGCAAGATTTTAGTTCCGGGTTAATTAATCGAGATTAGAATACAAACTATAATGCACAGGATTATCATTGAGTACAGGAGATAATTGAGTCAACATTATGTGCGTTAGATAAATACATACAGTACCTTTCAGAATGATTAATATTAATGAAGACTACATCCAGACTGTCCTAATGCAGGTCCACATGTGACCCCTTTGGTTCTGTAATGACCCCATGGAGGTCATCTGTCTATTCCGTCTCTGACCTGATAATGGAAAAGGTCACGACCCCTTGGAGGGTGTCTCGTAGGTAGGACCGGGCCTCTGGGGAACTCGTCTACCCATAATGCACATGAGGTGGTCAGTCTGGTCCTCTGCTAGAGTTCAAAGGTCAGTATCAACGTATGCAAACAGGGGTCGCGCTCCCATCTGTCAGTCAGGAGCTGAAGTTCATGGTCACAGCAGGATCTGGTCAGAGAAGGTAGCTTCAGGTTGAGAAAGTGTTTTAGTGTCCCATTTAGCAGCAGTCACAATACATACAGACAAACATATATATTTACAAACAAGTAGGCTGGATAAGAGCAATGTAATAACATTTCAGAATTATAGGTGTCACTCTGAAGGTCTGTCTGGCCACTCTGTGTCCAACACTATGACCTGTGCCCCCTACATATGGTGACATCATGGACCCAATGACTTATATATACAGATATACTTTGTCTCATTGAGTTGATGACGATGGTGTCACTTCAAAGTCGATTAAATAGCCAGTTGACGAATATGTCAACTAGTGCTTTATAAGTGACTGTGCTCATTGCCACAAATATTTTAATATCAAATACTGAGGTTTTGTTTTATTACATACAGGATAAATGTGTGTGTCTATACATGCAGTCTGTGTCTCTTGTGAGCAGTTAAAGAAACATGTATTTCTATCGCAGCAGACTCTATGGCAACAGACTCTATGGCAACAGACTATGGCAACAGACTCTATGGCAAAAGACGATGGCAACAGACTCTATGGCAACAGACTCTATGGCAACAGACTATGGCAACAGACTCTATGGCAAAAGACGATGGCAACAGACTCTATGGCAACAGACTCTATGGCAATAGACTATGGCAACAGACTCTATGGCAAAAGACGATGGCAGCAGACTCTATGGCAACAGACTATGGCAGCAGACTCTATGGCAACAGACTCTATGGCAAAAGACGATGGCAGCAGACTCTATGGCAACAGACTATGGCAACAGACTCTATGGCAAAAGACGATGGCAGCAGACTCTATGGCAACAGGCTCTATGGCAACAGACTATGGCAACAGACTCTATGGCAAAAGACGATGGCAACAGACTCTATGGCAGCAGATTCTATGGCAGCAGACTCTATGGCAGCAGACTCTATTGCAGCAGACTCTATGGCAGCAGACTCTATGGCAGCGGACTCTATGGCAGCGGACTCTATGGCAGCGGACTCTATGGCAGCAGACTCTATGGCAGCAGACTCTATGGCAGCAGACTCTATGGCAGCAGACTCTATGGCAGCAGACTCTATGGCAGCAGACTCTATGGCAGCGGACTCTATGGCAGCAGACTCTATGGCAGTAGACTCTATGGCAGCAGACTATATGGTATCAGACTCTATGGCAGCAGACTCTATGGCAGCAGACTCTATGGCAGCAGACTCTATGGCAGCATACTCTATGGTATCAGACTCTATGGCAGCAGACTCTATGGCAGCAGACTCTATGGCAGCAGACTCTATGGCAGCGGACTCTATGGCAGCGGACTCTATGGCAGCGGACTCTATGGCAGCGGACTCTATGGCAGCGGACTCTATGGCAGCAGACTCTATGGCAGCAGACTCTATGGCAGCAGACTCTATGGCAGCAGACTCTATGGCAGCAGACTCTATGGTATCAGACTCTATGGCAGCAGACTCTATGGCAGCAGACTCTATGGCAGCAGACTCTATGGCAGCAGACTCTATGGCAGCAGACTCTATGGTATCAGACTCTATGGTATCAGACTCTATGGCAACACATTCTATGGCAGCAGACTCTATGGCAGCAGACTCTATGGCAGCAGACTCTATGGCAGCAGACTCTATGGTATCAGACTCTATGGCAGCAGACTCTATGGCAGCAGACTCTATGGCAGCAGACTCTATGGCAGCAGACTCTATGGCAGCAGACTCTATGGTATCAGACTCTATGGTATCAGACTCTATGGCAGCAGACTCTATGGCAGCAGACTCTATGGTATCAGACTCTATGGCAGCGGACTCTATGGCAGCGGACTCTATGGCAGCGGACTCTATTGTATCAGACTCTATGGCAGCAGACTCTATGGCAGCAGACTCTATGGTATCAGACTCTATGGCAGCAGACTCTATGGTATCAGACTCTATGGCAGCAGACTCTATGGTATCAGACTCTATGGCAGCAGACTCTATGGTATCAGACTCTATGGCAGCAGACTCTATGGTATCAGACTCTATGGTATCAGACTCTATGGTATCAGACTCTATGGTATCAGACTCTATGGCAGCAGACTCTATGGTATCAGACTCTATGGCAGCAGACTCTATGGTATCAGACTCTATGGTATCAGACTCTATGGTATCAGACTCTATGGTATCAGACTCTATGGTAGCAGACTCTATGGTATCAGACTCTATGGTAACAGACTCTATGGCAGCAGACTCTATGGCAACAGACTATATGGCAGCAGACTCTATGGCAGCAGACTATATGGTATCAGACTCTATGGCAGCAGACTCTATGGCAGCAGACTCTATGGCAGCAGACTCTATGGCAGCATACTCTATGGCAGCATACTCTATGGTATCAGACTCTATGGCAGCAGACTCTATGGCAGCAGACTCTATGGCAGCAGACTCTATGGCAGCGGACTCTATGGCAGCGGACTCTATGGCAGCGGACTCTATGGCAGCGGACTCTATGGCAGCGGACTCTATGGCAGCAGACTCTATGGCAGCAGACTCTATGGCAGCAGACTCTATGGCAGCAGACTCTATGGCAGCAGACTCTATGGTATCAGACTCTATGGCAGCAGACTCTATGGCAGCAGACTCTATGGCAGCAGACTCTATGGCAGCAGACTCTATGGCAGCAGACTCTATGGTATCAGACTCTATGGTATCAGACTCTATGGCAACACATTCTATGGCAGCAGACTCTATGGCAGCAGACTCTATGGCAGCAGACTCTATGGCAGCAGACTCTATGGTATCAGACTCTATGGCAGCAGACTCTATGGCAGCAGACTCTATGGCAGCAGACTCTATGGCAGCAGACTCTATGGCAGCAGACTCTATGGTATCAGACTCTATGGTATCAGACTCTATGGCAGCAGACTCTATGGCAGCAGACTCTATGGTATCAGACTCTATGGCAGCGGACTCTATGGCAGCGGACTCTATGGCAGCGGACTCTATTGTATCAGACTCTATGGCAGCAGACTCTATGGCAGCAGACTCTATGGTATCAGACTCTATGGCAGCAGACTCTATGGTATCAGACTCTATGGCAGCAGACTCTATGGTATCAGACTCTATGGCAGCAGACTCTATGGTATCAGACTCTATGGCAGCAGACTCTATGGTATCAGACTCTATGGTATCAGACTCTATGGTATCAGACTCTATGGTATCAGACTCTATGGCAGCAGACTCTATGGTATCAGACTCTATGGCAGCAGACTCTATGGTATCAGACTCTATGGTATCAGACTCTATGGTATCAGACTCTATGGTATCAGACTCTATGGTAGCAGACTCTATGGTATCAGACTCTATGGTAACAGACTCTATGGCAGCAGACTCTATGGCAACACATTCTATGGTAGCAGATTGTTGTCTTATTTGTTAAACAAAATCTCTTTCTTTGAGCATTTTAATTAGTATAAAATATTAGAATGTTCCTATATCTTTGAGCTTACAATATAACTCAGTATTTGCATTATTCAGTCATTTTTGCTAAACTTTATCAAGGGTGCCAACAATTTTGAACCTGACTCTACATACATACATACATAAAGTACATTCATTCATTCATTCATTTATTCTTATGAAAATGAAAAACAATTTGGAAAACAAAAACATTTAAACGTATTTAGTCATGTCTTCAATGCTCTGGGAAAATCATTTGTGGGCTTCTTTTCTAAATAGCTAATCTAGCTTGTCTGGTTTCTGTAACTCTGTATGACCAGGGAGGACTTCTGTCTAGTTGTGGTTGTTCCATGCTAACAGTATGATCAGGGAGGACTTCTGTCTAGTTGTGGTTGTTCCATGCTAACAGTATGATCAGGGAGGACTTCTGTCTAGTTGTGGTTGTTCCATGCTAACAGTATGATCAGGGAGGACTTCTGTCTAGTTGTGGTTGTTCCATGCTAACAGTATGATCAGGGAGGACTTCTGTCTAGTTGTGGTTGTTCCATGCTAACAGTATGACCAGGGAGGACTTCTGTCTAGTTGTGGTTGTTCCATGCTAACAGTATGACCAGGGAGGACTTCTGTCTAGTTGTGGTTGTTCCATGCTAACAGTACGACCAGGGAGGACTTCTGTCTAGTTGTGGTTGTTCCATGCTAACAGTATGACCAGGGAGGACTTCTGTCTAGTTGTGATTGTTCCATGCTAACAGTATGATCAGGGAGGACTTCTGTCTAGTTGTGGTTG
>NC_048567.1:80574792-80584792 GCF_013265735.2 Oncorhynchus mykiss | reverse complement strand
ATCGTTCTTAGAACTGTAGAATTACGGCGGTTTTCGCACACACACAAAAAAAAACAAAAAAACATGAGAAATATATTTAATTTAATCCATGCTTGAAAGAATAACGAAAGGTATTTACGCGCAAAGGGCTAAACAAAAAGGGAGCACCATTCATTGCAGACGGAGCGCAGACCCTCACACTGCCTTTTCAATTCTAATCATGTGTTATTTGTCACGCGCGCCCAATACAACCGGTGTAGACCTGACCGTGAAAATGCTCACGCGTCCTTCTCAGCTATGCAGAGTTTCTAAATAATAATACAAAGAATAAATAGCAACACAAGAGGGAGAAAAAAAATATATAATCCACAAGAATGGAGGGATAGACAGGGGGTACCAGGGGTGGCTGGAGTCTTTGACAATATTTCGGGCTTTCCTGAATGGCAGGGACTTAATGTGCAGGGTTATTTAAGGTGGATATGTACATGAAGGCAGGGTAAAGTGACTAGACATCAGGATAGATAATAATAAGGTATTTGAGGTAGATATGTACATGAAGGCAGGGTAAAGAGACTAGACATCAGGATAGATAATAATAAGGTATTTGAGGTAGATATGTACATGAAGGCAGGGTAAAGTGACCAGGCATCAGGATAGATAATAATAAGGTATTTGAGGTAGATATGTACATGAAGGCAGGGTAAAGTGACCAGGCATCAGGATAGATCATAATAAGGTATTTAAGGTTTATATGTACATGAAGGCAGGGTAAAGTGACATCAGGATAGATCATAATAAGGTATTTAAGGTTTATATGTACATGAAGGCAGGGTAAAGTGACATCAGGATAGATAATAATAAGGTATTTAAGGTTTATATGTACATGAAGGCAGGGTAAAGTGACATCAGGATAGATCATAATAAGGTATTTAAGGTTTATATGTACATGAAGGCAGGGTAAAGTGACATCAGGATAGATCATAATAAGGTATTTAAGGTTTATATGTACATGAAGGCAGGGTAAAGTGACATCAGGATAGATCATAATAAGGTATTTGAGGTAGATGTGTACATGAAGGCAGGGTAAAGTGACTAGACATCAGGATAGATAATAATAAGGTATTGAGGTAGATATGTACATGAAGGCAGGGTAAAGTATGCAGAAAGTTACACAGACTCACAATGCAGACAGTCTGTGTAACCATTTAATTAACATATGGCTATTTAGCAGTCTTATGGTTTAGGAGTAGAAGCTGTCTTGTAGCCTATGGCTCTGATACCGTTTGCCAGACGATAGCAGAGTTTACCGTCTATGGTTTGGGTGGCTTGGAGTCTTTAGTAATTGTTCGGACTTTCCTCTGACACTTCCTGGTGTAGAGGTCTTGGATGGCAGGGAGCTCGGCCCCCTCACCACCCTGTGTAGCGCTTTGCGGTTGATGGCGGTGCATCGGCCGTACCAAGCGGTGATGCAGCCAGTCAAGATGCTCTCGATGGTGCAGCTGTAGAACTTTTTGAGGATCTGAGGGCCCCATGCCAAATCTTTTCAGCCTCCTGAGCTGAAATGGGAGCTGTTTGCTTTCACAGCTCCCATAAATCCTGTTGAGCAAGGGGTTACAGTGGAAACAGTTCATCTGGGATACTTGTGCGTCAGGCCCACTGGGAGGTTGTGTGTGTAAAAAACAAACTCTCTATTGTTTTCTCGTCTCAGGGTCACTGGTGAGAACTTGGTCATGTGGACACCGCTAGTAAAACACCGTTACTTCACTTCCTGTAATTGGAAGGTGTCAAACCGACACTGATACCATCATGTCCAACCCCCCACCTTGCTCTGCCTCACCCCTGCCAACCTCTCTCTCTCTCTCTCTCTCTCTCTCTCTCTCTTTTCTTGCCCTACAGGGATTTTCTGCAGGCTCATGTATCCTAGTAGGCCTGTGTGCCACATCCCCCCCTGTTGTGGAGAGGGAGAAGAACATTACATCTTAATCTCTTTGGCCCGGCTGAGAATGCCGCCGTGAAAGGGCTACATTTTCTGGGTACATGAACACATTGGGGGTGGATCAACCATATGCTGATTGACATTGCGGGCTGAAAGGTGGACGCGGGTAGTAACAGTTCCCTCTGGACAAAAAAAAAAGCCCCCCCCCCCCCGTGGGGATCCCACACCTCGACCAGGGAGGAACAGACGTACGATCTGCTGCTGACACATGGCCAGACATCCCTCCCCTCCCTCCCCTCCCTCCCCTCCCTCCCCGCTTTATAGCATAACATGCCCTCCCCCTCTATAGAATTGCCTCCCCTCCCTGCCCCCTCTATAGCATAATCTACCTCCCCCATTCTATAGCATAATCTCCCTCCCCCATTCTATAGCATAATCTCCCTTGGTCTTCTCTGATATGATATGGTCAGACACAGTCCCTAATATATCCAGACAGTGAGCCCTGGAGACCTTGGAAGACAAATGTGTGTTAAATAATGTGTGACTTGCTCCGTGAGCACATCTCGTACGTACACAAACGTACAACGTTAGCTAAAACAATTACCATCTGGGAAAAAATGCACTGACATTTGGCATGAAGCTTTCTTAAAGGGAAATGTCATGGCGATATAATCTTTTATTTTTATTTTTAAAACACAACGTTTTTCTGCTCATAATCATCAACGTTATTCAAAACCACAAGCTGGAACGAGCACATCTTCATTGCACTGGCAGAATCAGGATGTTTAGACTTCCGGTGTGTTCGTCTGCTCGTAGTGAACCACAAAGTCCAACATTCATAACGAATGCAGATACCACAATGCTAGGTAGATTGGGCGTGCCAACAAACTTGGATGACGGCCGTTGTTAGCTTTGATCAAACAACACACACTAATCTCAGTAAAAATATTTAAAACAGTTTTGTTTTTTTCACTAACATTTGTGATCATGACCATGTGCAATGGTTGTGCTAATTACACAACAAGCTCGAAAATGAGTTTTCTCTCACTGTTCTACCTACCAGAGATTTACCCCTTTTGCTGCAAGTGGCTTGTTGCTATAAAGAATGTTGCTTATGGTGACCAAAGATTATCAAAGGGATTTTCTGATGGGGAATCAATTTCGTCGACAGCTGAGAAGTGATGCGATATTATCTATTTCTACCCTTCCCAACAAAATAGAGGATTCTCGATTAGAGGTAACCTAACTCTAGCTAGCTTGCTAGCCTAGTGGGACTAGGTAAGTTATCAGGTAAATAATATAGCTAGCTATCTTTTGGAAACACTGTCAGTCAATCAATGCCATTGTAGTCAATGCTAGACTCTTCAGGAGAGTAAAGTTGTTTGTTTGTTCATTCTATCTTTGACTAATGTTAGCTAACGTAAGATAGCTAACGTTAGCAAATAATTATAGCTCAAACTGGTAGCCATCTATTCCACCCTTACTTAAAATAGAATTGTCGATATATAGCTAACTCGCTCTCAGCTAGCAATCTAGCTGTCAATTTAGTGACGCTAGCTAGCTAGCCAAAGTCTCGCTGACAGCATTGAAATGTCCATGTTAGGTGTGCTAAGCTAGCTAGTCTAATAGAGATCAACACAACTAGTGGGGTGGTTAAATAATGTATTGTTCTGTATTTTGTTGTAGTTGGTACAGAATCTGATTCCACCAGCATGTGCTTCCAACCCCTAGCTCTGCACAAGTTAAAGGCAAGTTGGGAAAATAATTTACAAGCCGACGGCTAAAATAGCTGCATTTACATTACAGTAGGCATAAACATGAATTGGGTAGTGTTTGTATGGGTTTGTGTTATGGTGTTACATGTGATTAGAGGTAAGCCTGAGGACCACAGAGAACCTTCCAGACCAGGTCATCAATTTAGTCCACCCTTAAATTATTATTATTTTATTTTTTATCTTTGTAAAACTCAGGTTATCTGGAGTCAGTCATTCCACAGAGCCCTGCCTGAACATTCTTGGGTACGCGAGCATGATTGTGGGTCAGAAAACATCCAGGGTTGCATTGAAAGGTATGAAATCAAGACTACAACATTAATGACACAACCACTTAATTTCTCTCTCTCTCTGCAGATTCTCAAAACACAATGCAAAGACTATAAAAAAATAACCTGCCAATGGCTACTATTGTAAGGACCGACGCTGGAAACGAGAAGCAAGAACATTTGAATGGAAAACGGACGTCAAACAAAACAAGAACAGCATCTGGATGGGGGGGGAACAAAACAACATTACAACAACAATGGTGACACGGAGGAACAAAACTGAGGAACAGGCAGATATAGAGGGAGCAATCAACAACGTGAAGGAATCTAGGTGAGTCTAATGAGCGCTGATACGCGTAATGATGGTGACAGGTGGACGTAATGAAGGGCAGCCTGGCACCAGAGAGTGCCAGAGCGGGGGAGAGTGACAGAACCCCCCCCCCCCCCCCCCCCCACCCTAGGGGTGCCACACAGTGTCCCACCTGAGCGAGCCTGATGGGCCGGCCGAGGCATGGGTGCTGGACAATCCCTCTGAGGCGTAGAAGCCTGACGAGCCGGCTGAGGCATGGGAGCCCAACGAGCCGGCTGAGGCATGGGAGCCCACGAGCCGGCTGAGTAGTGAAATCCTGATGATCCCGCTGAGGCGTGGGAACCTGATGGGCCGGCTGAGGTGTGGGAGCTCGACTAGCCAGCTGCAGGCATGACGTGAGATGGGAGCCTGCCGAGCCAACCGAGGCAAGGAAACCTCTTGAGCCTCTTGAGCCAGCCACGGCGGCGGCACTCAGACACGACGTCACCACCAAAAACAAAAAACAAGAACTCCCTGATGCTTCAAATAGTGGTGTCAGTATTCTGCAAGGGCCGATGCTGGACACGAGAATCAAGCACAGAGAGTGAACATTTTTAAAGGAAAACGGACATCAAACAAAACAAGAACAGTGCCTGGACGGCAGGAACAAAACGACATTACCACAATAATGGTGACACGGGGAACAAAACCGAGGAACAGACAGATATAGTGGGGGAAATCAACAATCTGAAGGAGTCCAGGTGAGTCTAATGAGCGCTGATACGCGTAATGATGGTGACAGGTGTGCGTAATCAACTACTGAAAATTATTATCTGCCAAAGTCAATGGGCAGTGGGAGGTTTACAGACAGGTCTTTGAGATGAGGAAAGGGGTTTTGGTTGTGCAGGTTTGTGCTTAGAGACTTAGTAAATGTATTATTCTGAATGAGAAAGATTGAAAGGTGGCATTTCTCCTCAATCTCCCACACACAACAATGCACACTGTGTAAAAACTGCCTTCCTAAGACGTTGCACACCTTCTGCAGTCCCCACCTTGTTGACTGATCTTTCCTCTGAAAAGTAGCTCCCAATGTCCATCATTGTCCCTAACAAATACCCTACTTTGTCTCTAAACACTTAGGTACAACAAAGACTTGTTGTCCCTTCCACCAAAAGTGTAAAATACTAACACCACAACCATGTCTTTCCAGGAGAAGTGCAGTACCAGCAAATCGTCTGCAAGAGGTCCGAATGATGTTAAAGTTTTACGCGCCTTACACAACTTCCGGCAGAGTCTTATCCAGCTGGCCATACACCGCAGACGGAACAAAGACCATTCGCTAGAAGCACGGAGTCTCAGCTTCCCCAGCCCACCAAGCCAAACAAACGTTGCCAGTGTATTGAAGCCAGGTAAAGGACAGTGTGGATCTCAGCATAAGACCACTTAGAACCATCATAAAGTAAATATGGATATGTTATATCAATCCTCAAAATGTTGTCTGCTTTTCTGGATTCACAGAATATATTTATATAAGCTGTACAGTGCTCTGTAGCATCAAACAAACGTTCAACATTCAAATATTTGTCTGACTCTGAAAATACAGGGGGAGTGTAAACTATTCAATGCTAACTAAGTGCTAACTCAATGCTACCTCAATGCTATCTCAATGCTAACTCAATGCTAACTCAATGCTAACTCAATGCTAACTCAATGCTAACTGAGTATGTCTCATGTGTAGTAAACTGTAGCTACGGATTGGTACATCACATAATATGATTTAAGCAAAGATTTTTTTGGTATCCATTACTGGGAGTTAAAGGATACTGTAGGATTTTTCAACCAACCTTAGCTTGTCGATACTGTCTTCATCCTCGATTCGTGGAAGCACGAGTCTCATAAAATGTCTGTGTCCAGTTGTAGGGGAGCCATTTAAATTGTAGGGGGGCCTTGTAAATTGCAGGGGGGCATGTAAATTGCAGGGGGTCATGTAAATTGCAGGGGGCCATTTAAATTGTAGGGGCCATTTACATTGTAGGGGGGCATTTACATTGTAGTGGGGCCGTTTAAATTGTAGGGAGCCATTTACATTGTAGGGGGGCCGTTTAAATTGTAAGGGGCCATTTAAATTGTAGGGGGCCATTTACATTGCAGGGGGACATTTAAATTGTAGGGGGCAATATACATTGCAGGGGGCCATTTAAATTGTAGGGGGGGGGGGGCGTTTAAATGGTAGGGAGCCATTTAATTGTAGGGGGGGCCGTTTAAATTAGATGGGGCCATTTAAATTGTAGGGGGCCATTTAAATGTAGAAAATGCTCCGTTATTAGCAATACTACAAATGAACTGTGCCAGAATAACATCAGCATTAAGATAGGCTGTGTATACACTACTTCAAGGTCTCAGAGCAAGTGACGTCACCGATTGAACCGCTATTTAGCGCGCACCACCGCTAACTAAGCTAGCCGTTTCACATCCGTTACACCAGCATAACATCAGCATTAAGATAGGCTGTGTATACATGTGCACAGGCACACAGATTACATTTAGAACAAAATATATCCTTATAGAATGAAATATGGCATAACCCTCAACCTTTGCATAGTGATCGGATTGTAATTTTTTTTTACCTATATAATTGTTATTTACATCTGTTTGGAATCCTATCTTGTGTCGTGCCAATAATTTTGTGAGATTGAAATGCATTCACTGTCATAATCATAACCAATGTCAACTCTTGTCAATTATGTTACATAGCTGGCTAGTTAAATGATTTTACAGTTTCTGATAATACACGTTTGCTAACAACTTACAAACATGAGGCGTGGTGCATAGCATGTTAGCAGGCGCCAGGCTAACTAGCTAGCCGACTCCAGTCATGTTTACTGGTAAACCTAGCTTTAGTTGGCTGGTTGTAACGTTGCTGTTTAGTAGCCATGTCTAGAGGAGAGGTTTTACAATTGAGATACAATAGATCTCTGATTGTAAAACCTCTTATCTTTTTAATCATAGATATGGCTACCGGTAGTTGTTTAGCTAGCTTAGCTGGCTAGCTACCTAAGTTAGCAAAAAAAGTGTGTGTGTGGGGGGAATTTCCCCCAATGTAACACAGTAGTATGTTAGCCAGCAATAAACACAATGGGTTTTAGTATATAAACTAAAGTTAGCTAGCTAGGTAGATTGCATGAAAAACAAACGTATCTACTTTGAATATGAATCTATGAATCTATGAATCTTTTTCGCTAAATTCCAGTTGAAACATTTATGGTTGAATGTCACCAAGTAGGTAAAAGATTGTTACTGTCCGCCTCCCTTTAAAGAAAAAAAAATAAAAATGCCTTGGGGGCGAGGCCAGAGCATGAAGCACCACCCCACCCACTTTGCCAAAGCACAGCCCCCACACCAATAGAGGGATATCTTCAAACACCAACTTACCATCCTGAGTCAAGGCTGGGAAAAACAATCAACAACTGGTTTGATTCCAGGCTGTATCACATCCGGCCGTGATTGGGAGTCCAATAGGACGGCGCACAATAAGCCCAGTGTCGTCCGGGTTTGGCCCGGGGGGGTTAGGCCTTTATTGTAAACAGAATTTGTCCTGACTTGCCTAGTTAAATAAAAGGTTACTTAAAGGTTCAATTAAGGTTAAATAAATAAAATAAACAGTGAAACACATCTAACTGACCAGGAAATCCCTCTGACATGATCAAAACAAACCTAGCCCCCCCCCCCCCCAGGGTGAACTCCCCCTTTAAGTTAGCATTCTGCCCTAAGAGACAAAAAAGATTGAACTTAACAAGTTATTGTTATTTATTTATTTTAAACAAGAGATAGATGAAGAGACTCGGAGTCCAGGGCTTACAGAGAGGAAGACCAAGCTGTCCATCCACTCCCTGGACAGGACTGATTGAAAGGTCAGTGCCTTAAACATATGGGCCAGGGATGGACAAAGGGATTTTGTCACTCACCTCTTCTTCTCCCTCTTCTCTCTCTGAGATAATCAACCAGGGGATGAAGTCTACAGGCCACTAAGCCTCCCCCAAAGTAGCCCATATCCCCTACCCCTCTTTGGGGAGGGAGAGTGGGACAGTTAGGGGTCTCCCGGAGAGAGAGAGCGAGAGAGAGAACAACCAAACGGGATTTACATATTCAACAGAATCAGAGATCAAGCTTCTTAAGTCTCCCTCCTCTCTCTTTCTTTCTTGCTCTCTCACTCCGTCTTGAAGCGAGAGAGCCTCTTTTTCTCTGAGACACACAAGCTGGCTCAACTAGCTCTCTCACGGTCTCAGGTCAGAATTAGACGTTCATCCATATTTCTCAAAAGTTAAATTTCGACGTTGTTGCAAATGTCAAATTTCGAAGTGTCTAATGTTAAATTTAGGCATTAACTCTGAAATAACTCAGTTAAGGTTTGGGATAGGCTCAAAAACAAACATCTGAAATTCAAATATAAATCTCTGGATTTTAATAACGTGCAGTTTTTGGAATCAGTGGTAGGTGCTCCCATCCACCATCCCTGTCTACATCTCGCAAAAACAAAACCTTTTTTAATTTTTTTATATTTTTTTAACCTTTATTTAACTAGGCAAGTCAGTTAAAGAACAAATTATTATTTACAATGACGGACTACCAAAAGGCAAAATGCCTCCGGGAGGGACGGGGGCCTGGGATTAAAAATAATTTCAATATAAATACAGGACAAAACACACATCACGACCAGAGAGATACCACAACACTTCATAAAGAGAGACCTAAGACAACAACATAGCGTGGCAGCAACACATGACAACACAGCATGGTAGCAACACATGACAACACAGCATGGTAGCAACACATGACAACACAGCATGGTAGCAGCAACACGTGAAAACAACATGATAGCAACACAACATCGCAGCAGCACAACAAGGGTACAAACATTGATGGGCAGAGACAACAGCACAAAAGGGCAAGAAGGTAGAGACAACAATACATCAGGCAAAGCAGCCACAACTGTCAGTAAGAGTGTCCATGATTGAGTCTTTGAATGAAGAGATGGAGATAAAACTGTCCAGTTTGAGTGTTTGTTGCAGCTCGTTCCAGTCGCTAGCTGCAGCGAACTGAAAAGAGGTACGACCCAGGGATGTGTGTGCTCTGGGGACCTTTCACAGAATGTGACTGGCAGAACGGGTGTTGTAGGTGGAGGATGAGGGCTGCAGTAGATATCTCAGATAGGGGGGAGTGAGGCCTAAGAGGTTTTAATAAATAAGCATCAACCAGTGGGTCTTGCGACGGGTATACAGAGATGACCAGTTTACAGAGGAGTATAGAGTGCAGTGATGTGTCCTATAAGGAGCATTGGTGGCAAATCTGACGGCCGAATGGTGAAGAACATCTAGCCGCTCGAGAGCACCCTTACCTGCCGATCTATAAATGATGTCTCCGTAATCTAGCACGGGTAGGATGGTCATCTGAATCAGGGTTCGTTTGGCAGCTGGGGTGAAAGAGGAGCGATTTACGATAGAGGAAACCACGTCTAGACTTAACTTTAGCCTGCAGCTTTGACATGTGCTGAGAGAAGGACCGTGTACCTACTTGAAAGTAACAGCGCTCACTGTTGCCCCCCTAGTGGCTGATTTCCACGTCATCTCCCAACGTCCTCAGACGTTGAATACTGACTTGTATCATGGGTGACCTGGCTGTGATGGCTAAGCTAACGTATCTCAATGACGTCAATATAGAAAATGTATATGTGCATAACAAGCACAGACAGATCAAA
>NC_048567.1:80547292-80572292 GCF_013265735.2 Oncorhynchus mykiss | reverse complement strand
GTGAACGAGAGAGCAAGAGGGTGAACCCAGAGAGCAAGAGGGTGATGGAAAGTGAGAAAAAAGTTGGAGCGATAGGGAACCAATGAAAGTTTTACTTTCAAAGAATCTAATTTGTCGAACAACAAGACAATCAAAGTCTTGCCGTTTCTGAGATTGAGGGAGAGAGCGAGAAGAGAGAGAGAGAGAGAGGGGGACAGAAAGAGGGTGGCATGTCAATGTGGAGGGAAGGATGAGAGGAGGAGAGGAAAACAATGGAGCGCCACTCAGAGAAAGAAAAATAGGGACCTGCGGCCATCCCATTGGAGCTGTAATTAATGAGGTCATGTAGAGGGCTTCCCCCAAACCCAGGGTGTCGCTGTGAGGTCACAAGGAGGTTGTGAGGGGGTCAGAGGGCACATGGAGGGGAGTAGACGTATTGGATCATCATCATCGATATCCTTTCTATGTGTCATCATTATGAATTGACCTCTGGTGGAAAGACGTCATTTAAATGGTATCGTAATGGAGCACCTGACCAAATTATCCAAGATTACTCTTCTGGGTGAACTGAGAATACTCTTCTGGGTGAACTGAGATTACTCTTCTGGGTGAACTGAGATTACTCTTCTGGGTGAACTGAGATTACTCTTCTGGGTGAACTGAGATTACTCTTCTGGGTGAACTGAGATTACTCTTCTGGGTGAACTGAGATTACACTTTAAACTTGCAGATCATTATAAATTAATGTTTTCATAAAACATGTATATCCACACTGTAATTACTACCCATTAGCTGTTACAGGGGGGTGTGGTAGGGTAGGAGGGTGTGGGAGGGTGTGGTGGGGTAGGAGGGAAGTTACTACTGTAGTTGTGAGGGTAACAGTGTGACTCTCTCTGTATATCCACACTGTAATTACTACCCGTTAGCTGTTACAGGGGGTGTGGTGGGGTAGGAGGGTGTGGTGGGGTAGGAGGGTGTGGTGTGGTAGGAGGGTGTGGTGGGGTAGGAAGGTGTGGTGTGGTAGGAGGGTGTGGTGGGGTAGGAAGGAAGTTACTACTGTAGTTGTGAGGGTAACAGCGTGACTCTCTCTGTATATACACCATGTAATTACTACCCTGCTACAGGGGGGTGTGGTGGGGTAGGAGGGAGGGAAGTTACTACTGTAGTTGTGAGGGTAACAGTGTGACTCTCTCTGTATATCCACACTGTAATTACTACCCTGTTACAGGAGGGTGTGGTGGGGTAGGAGGGTGTGGTGGGGTGGGAGGGTGTGTTGGGGTAGGAGGGTGTGGGAGGGTGTGGTGGGGTAGGAGAGAATTTACTACTGTAGTTGTGAGGGTAACAGCGTGACTCTCTCTGTATATCCACACTCTAATTACTACCCGTTAGCTGTTACAGGGGGGTGTGGTGTGGTAGGAGGGTGTGGTGGGGTGGGAGGGTGTGGTGGGGTAGGAGGGTAGGAGGGTGTGGTAGGAGAATGTGGTAGGAGGGTGTGGTGGGGTAGGAGGGTGTGGGAGGGTGTGGTGGGGTAGGAGGGAAGTTACTACTGTAGTTGTGAGGGTAACAGTGTGACTCTCTCTGTATATCCACACTGTAATTACTACCCTGCTACAGGGGGGTGTGGTGGGGTAGAAGGGAGTGGTAGGAGGGTGTGGTGGGGTAGGGGAGAAGTTACTACTGTAGTTGTGAGGGTAACAGCGTGACTCTCTCTGTATATCCACACTGTAATTACTACCTGTTAGCTGTTACAGGGGGGTGGTGGGGTAGGAGGGTGTGGTGGGGTAGGAGGGAAGTTACTACTGTAGTTGTGAGGGTAACAGCGTGACTCTCTCTGTATATCCACACTGTAATTACTACCTGTTAGCTGTTACAGGGGGGTGGTGGGGTAGGAGGGTGTGGTGGGGTAGGAGGGAAGTTACTACTGTAGTTGTGAGGGTAACAGTGTGACTCTCTCTGTATATCCACACTGTAATTACTACCCTGTTACAGGGGTGTGTGGTGGGGTAGGAGGGTGTGGTGGGGTAGGGGGGTGTGGTGGGGTAGGAGGGTGTGGTGGGGTAGGAGGGAAGTTACTTCTGTAGTTGTGAGGTTAACAGTGTGACTCTCTCTGTATATCCACACTGTAATTACTACCTGTTAGCTGTTACAGGGCCCGTTCTCTCTGCCAACCACCTCATTACAGCCTTCATGCAGCACAGCCTCATTCTCTGTCACCACAGCCCAGTCCGTTCATTACCAACTGCCTGCTAAACACACTCACACACACACGCAACACTGCAGGTGCCAAAACAGACTGTGGTGTTAACTTGTTAATCTACTACATGGGAGGCAGTGAAAACATTTTGAGTGTGTGTGTGTGTGTGTGAGTGCGTGCGTGCGTGCGTGCGTGCGTGCGTGCGTGCGTGCGTGTGTGTGTGTGTGTGTGTGTGTGTGTGTGTGTGTGTGTGTGTGTGTGTGTGTGTGCGTGCGTGCGTGCGTGCGTGTGTGTGTGTGTGTGTTTGATTGCAGCTCTATAACAAAGAGTAAAACACACTGGGGCAAACTGCTAACCAGCTTGGTTTAGCGGGCATTTGTGTCCGTTGGACAGTTTTCACTACAGTGGGTCAGTGGTCCTGGCCTCAACAGTAACACAATGTATAACACTGACTAGGTACTCCACGCCACACTCCTCCCAGCAACACAACACTACCATGCCAGCCTGCCAGAGGCTTCGTCCAACTCCCTCCCCTCAGACTTAATAAAGGCAAACGGTTTCACATTCCAGGACTTGCCCACACCATGCCCTCACACAAAGCTCTCACTCTGTCTCTCCCTCTCTCTTGCTCTCTCTCTCTCTCTCTCTCTCTCTCTCTCTCTGTCTCTCTCTCTCTCGCTCTCTCCCTCTCTCTCCCTCCCCCCTTCTCTCTCTCTTTCCTTTTCTCTCTCCCCCTCGCTCTATTTCATTCTCTCTCTCTCTCTCCTTCTCTCTCGCCCTCGCCCTCTCCTTCTCTCTCTCCCCCCTTCTCTCTCTCTTTCCTTTTCGCTCTCCCCCTCTCTCTATTTCATTCTCTCTCTCTCTTTCTCTCTCTCTCTCTCTCTCTCTCTCTCTCTCTCTCGCTCTCTCTTGCCCTCGCTCTCTCTCGCCCTCTCTCTCTCTCTCTCCCCTCCCCTCTCTCTCTCTCTCTCTCTCTCTCTCCCCTCCCCGCCCCTCTCTCTCTCTCTCCCTCCTCTCACTCTCTCTCTCCTGCTCTCTCGCCCTCGCCCTCCCCCCCACCTCTCTCTCTCTCTCTCTCTCTCTCTCTCTCTCTCTGCATTAGGCAGTGAGCAGTTTGCAGCTGCCTGTGCTGTTGGAGTCTCTTTACTGGCAGGGCAGGGGCTTCTTAGCCCTGTCTGTCCTCAACAAGCACGCTGATTTACAGAGGGAATAGAGGAACTATTTTCCTGCTTTAGAGACTCCCTCCCTCTCTCTCTCCATCGCTCCCTCTCTCTCCATCTCTCCATCGCTCCCTCTCTCTCTCCATCACTCCCTCTCTCTCTCCATCGCTCCCTCTCTCTCTCCATCCCTCCCTCCCTCTCTCCATCCCTCCTTCTATCCATCCCTCCCTCCCTCCCTCTCTCCATTGCTCCCTCCCTCTCTCTCTCCATCGCTCCCTCTCTAACTCCATCGCTCCCTCCCTCCCTCTCTCCATCGCTCCCTCCCTCCCTCTCTCCATTGCTCCCTCCCTCCCTCTCTCCATCGCTCCCTCCCCCCCTCTCCATCCCTCCCTCCCTCTCTCCATCGCTCCCTCCCTCCCTCTCTCCATCCCTCCCTCCCTCTCTCCATCCCTCCCTCCCTCCCTCTCTCCATCCCTCCCTCCCGCTCTCCATCCCTCCCCCCTCTCTCCATCGCTTCGTCCCTCCCTCTTTCCATCCCTCCCTCCCTCTCTCCATCGTTCCCTCCCTCTCTCTTTCCATCGCTCCTTCCCTCTCTCCATCGCTCCCTCCATCTCTCTCTCCATCGCTCCCTCCCTCCCTCTCCATCGCTCCCTCCCTCTCTCCATCGCTCCCTCCCTCCATCTCTCCATCGCTCCCTCCATCTCCCTCTCTCCATCGCTCCCTCCCTCCCTCTCTCCATCGCTCCCTCCCTCCCTCTCTCCATCGCTCCCTTCTTCTCTCCATCGCTCCCTCCATCTCTCTCTCCATCGCTCCCTCCCTCCATCTCTCCATCGCTCCCTCCCTCTCTCCATCGCTCCCTCCCTCCCTCTCTCCATCGCTCCCTCCCTCTCTCTCTCCATAACTCCCGCCCTCTCTCTCTCTCTCGCTCCCTCCCTCCCTCTCCATCGCTCCCTCCCTCTCTCCATCGCTCCCTCCCTCCATCTCTCCATCGCTCCCTCCATCTCCCTCTCTCCATCGCTCCCTCCCTCCCTCTCTCCATCGCTCCCTCCCTCCCTCTCTCCATCGCTCCCTTCTTCTCTCCATCGCTCCCTCCATCTCTCTCTCCATCGCTCCCTCCCTCCATCTCTCCATCGCTCCCTCCCTCTCTCCATCGCTCCCTCCCTCCCTCTCTCCATCGCTCCCTCCCTCTCTCTCTCCATTGCTCCCTCCCTCTCTCCATCGCTCCCTCACTCCCTCTCTCCATCGCTCCCTCCCTCTCTCTCTCCATAACTCCCGCCCTCTCTCTCTCCATCGCTCCCTCCCTCCATCGCTCCTTCCCTCCATCGCTCCTTCCCTTGTGGCAGTAGTGCTCTCCTTCTCTCTCTCCTTTTCTCTCTCATTCTCTTTCTCCTTCTCTCTCCTGTCATTCTCTCTCCTCTCTCCTTCATTCTCCTTCTCTCTCCTTCTCCCTCTCCTTCTCTCCTCTCTTCTCTCTCTCCTTATCTCCTCTATCTCCTGCTCTCCTTCTCTCTCCTCTCTCGTCTCTCTCCTTCTCTCCTTCTCTCTCCTCTCTCTCCTTCTCTCCTTCTCTCTCCTTCTCTTTCTTAATCTTTCCTTCTCTCTCTCCTTCTCTCTCTCCTTCTCTCTCTCCTCTCTCTCTCCTTCTTTCTCTCCTTCTCTCTCTCCTTTTCTCTCTCCTCTCTCTCTCCTTCTTTCTCTCAAGGTGAATGTCAGACGGGTGTGCCAGGGAGAGCAGATGGGATGGAAAGAAGAAAAGAAAAACAAAGTGTCATTGTGGTGAGGACCTGTGGAGAATACTAAGAGGCGGGTCGAGGGACGGATGGCGGGAGGAAGAAGGGACGGGTGTGGTGTGAGCTGCAGAACAGGAGGGAAGAAGGAGGTGTGGCGGTGCCAAGCAAGGCACGGTGGCGTTGGGGTGGGATGTTGAAACGGTCGGTAGCTGTCATGGTTTAGGGACGAGGCTCGAGAACATCAACACACTGAACCACTCGTTAACCTCTGAGCTAATTAGAATAGAAACACAAGACCGTGTGTGTGTATGTGTGTGTGTGCGTGTGTGTGGAGTGGGATTCAAGGCTGACAAGCAACATTCCACCACATGTTGCCCTAACTGCTCATGGGGGTACAGTTGGTGAGGGGTTGTGTGTGTGTGTGTGTGTATGTTTGCGTGAGTGTGTATGCTTATGTGTATGCATGCAAGCTTAGCAGGGGTGGGGTGGGAGGGGTGTCTGTAGCTGTAGCTATGGTGGGGTCCTCTTCAAGGTGCTCCAGGAGTCGAGGACCCCCCCTCCAGTAACACAGGCCTGGCCCTCCAAACTCAAAGGCCCTGTCCCATTCACCCCCTGGTTACCAGGCTGACATATGGAGAAGCAATGGTGCAGAATGGGCAGGCAGTAAATTATCAGCTTTAGGAGCCAGGACATTTATTTATTTATATCATTGTGTGAGGGAGGCGAGGGAGGGAGGTGAAGGAGGATGGGAGGAGAAAAGGGAAGGAGAGGGAGGAGAGGAGGGATGGGGTTGCTGGGTATTAGGGGGGGGGCATCTTAGGTGGTCAGCAATGACCTCGCTACCCCTTGTATCCTGTCTCATTCTCCCTCCCCTCACACTTGTCTTGTACCCCGGCTCTCCAGGCCTCCCTGGTAATTAGGCATGAGTCAAACCCCCTCTCCTCCCCCTCAGGGCAGTAAATATTCCCCCCTGTTCGCTGCCCAGGCTCACACAGACATATCCCTCCTTCCCTCCCTGAAGGCACCGTTCACCCATTCTCCCCTTCTCTCTCCTCTGTTTTGTTTCGTCGTCTCTATCCATCAATCTTCCCATTAACCCACTATGCTAGGGGAAACCTGAGGGAACGCCTTGTACACCCGCCCCAAAACCCTCCTTCCCTCCCCCCTCCCAGAGGGAGAGAGGAGGAGGAGGCGGCAGGGTTGAGGCATAGAGGAAAGGGAGAGAGGGAGGCAGGGGTGAGGCGTGGAGAAGAGCGAGAGAGAGGGAGGCAGGGGTGAGGTGTGGAGGAGAGGAGAGGGAGAGAGAGGGAGGCAGAGTTGAGGTGTGGAGGAGAGGGAGGAGGCGGCAGGGGTGAGGCGTGGAGGAGAGCGAGAGAGAGGGAGGCAGGGGTGAGGTGTGGAGGAGAACGAGAGAGAGGGAGGCAGAGGTGAGGCATGGAGAAGAGCGAGAGAGAGGGAGGTAGGGGTGAGGTGTGGAGGAGAACGAGAGAGAGGGAGGTATGGGTGAGGTGTGGAGGAGAACGAGAGAGAGGGAGGTAGGGGTGAGGTGTGGAGGAGAGCGAAAGAGAAGGAGGTAGGGGTGAGGCGTGGAGGAGAACGAGAGAGAGGGAGGTATGGGTGAGGTGTGGAGGAGAACGAGAGAGAGGGAGGTAGGGGTGAGGTGTGGAGGAGAGCGAGAGAGAAGGAGGTAGGGGTGAGGCGTGGAGGACAACGAGAGAGAGGGAGGTAGGGGTGAGTCGTGGAGGAGAGGGAGGGGGGTATTAGGGACACTCTGGGTGGTATGGTGCTTGTGAGGGGTGGACACAATGTCCCAGTGTTCAGACAGGCACACAGGACCTTGTTTTACAACAGGGGAGGGGACGCCATCAATGCCCCGATGATGTGAACCACCCTGAGCCCATTCACAGTGACAAGCAGCCCCTCTAGCTACCCCCCTCCTCCGTCTCCTTCTCCTCCTCCTCTCCTAACCCTCGCTCTCTCTTGCAACTCTCTCTCTCTCTCTCTCTCGCAACTCTACCCTCTTCTTGACCCCCTTCTTGACCCAACACTGTGGGACAGAGCAGGAGAGAGACACACCAAAATCCCCCCCCCCCCCCCCCCCCCCCCCCGCCCCAACCCACACACACACACACACACACACACACACACTCCCTTGTTGGCGGCCTTTCTTTCTCCTCCCTAATGAAGCCATCCCCCACCTCCTCAACAGAAGATCAATGTGTATTAATTCAATTAAATCAGCCTGTGTTTTTCTTGTCTTCGTCTTCTCAGCCTTTTCTTGTCTACTTCTTCTCCTCAAAGACCCAAAATGGCTTGATGACAACGTGATCACCAAAGTTTTTAATGAGGGCTACGCCTGAGTTGCTAGGGCCCAATGAGGGCTACCCACGAGTTGCTAGGGCCCAATGAGGGCTACCCACAAGTTGCTAGGAGCCAATGAGGGCTAACCCAAGTTGCTAGGAACCAATGAGGGCTACCCTGAGTTGCTAGGAACCAATGAGGGCTACCCACAAGTTGCTAGGAACCAATGAGGGCTACCCACGAATTGCTAGGAACCAATGAGGGCTACCCACGAGGTGCTAGGAAACAATGAGGGCTACCGTGAGTTGCTATGAACCAATGAAGGCTCCCCTGAGTTGCTAGGACCTCATGAGGGCTACCCCGAGTTGCTAGGGCCTAATGAGGGCTACCCCGAGTTGCTAGGACCTCATGAGGGCTACCTCGAGTTGCTTCTTCACCTCTTCTCCCTCTTCTACCTCTTCTTCAACCACTTCTACCTCCTCTTCTTCTACCTCCTCTTCCTATTCTTCTTCTACCTCTTCTTCAACCTCTTCTACCTCCTCTTCCTCTTCTTCTTCACGTCTTCTCCCTCTTCTACCTCCTCTTCTTCAACCTCTTCTACCTCCTCTTCTTCTACCTCTTCTACCTCTTCTTCACCTCTTCTCCTTCTTCTACCTCTTCTTCAAACTGTTCTACCTCCTCTTCCTCTTCTTCTTCTACCTCTTCTTCAAACTATTCTACCTCTTCTTCTACCTCTTCTACCTCTTCTTCACCTCTTCTCCTTCTTCTACCTCTTCTTCAAACTCTTCTACCTCCTCTTCTTCAAACTCTTCTACCTCTTCTTCTACCTCTACCTCTTCTTCAAACTCTTCTACCTCCTCTTCTTCTACCTCTTCTACCTCTTCTTCACCTCTTCTCCTTCTTCTACCTCTTCTTCAAACTGTTCTACCTCCTCTTCCTCTTCTTCTTCTACCTCTTCTTCAAACTATTCTACCTCTTCTTCTACCTCTTCTACCTCTTCTTCACCTCTTCTCCTTCTTCTACCTCTTCTTCAAACTCATCTACCTCCTCTTCTTCAAACTCTTCTACCCTTTCTACCACTTCTACCTTGTCTACATACTCATCTACCTATTCTACCTCTTCTTCTACCGCTTCAACCTCATCTATCTCTTCTTCTAGCAATTATTCTACCTCTTCCACTCTCAACATCAGTAATATGTCCCCAGGTGTCTGCTCATACCATTCATATTTTACTCCCAGTCTGCTGCCACTTGTTGACTGACAGTGAGCAGTCCTTTAGTAGCCTGTTCTCTCCTGCTGTTTGTCCTCTGTTTGTCAACTGGAGGGCTGCTATGCTTTTCCCTTAGCTCAACCCGATGCCCAGCTGAACACCCTCTGGTATCCACAAGGCATGATGGAAATCTGATACAGTCAACCTCTGAAACATTACAGTAACCAATGAAATCACTCTGCACGGTTCTAGACAAAAGGCAATGGGACACATTTTAGATAGCACTTTACAAATGTTTGTGAAGTACTACTAGAACTGTTTTCTAACCCTAACCCTAACCCACAAAATGACACTACTAGCATCTAAATCTATATGTAATACACATTTTTTCCTGCTTATTCTTCAAGTTCGAGTCTTTAGAAAACAGATGATTGACAACATGATCAAGAGTTACAATATGATGAAGAGTTACAATATGATGAAGAGTTTACAACGTGATGAAGAGTTTACAATATGATGAAGAGTTACAATATGATGAAGAGTTACAATATGATGAAGAGTTACAATATGATGAAGAGTTACAATATGATGAAGAGTTACAATATGATCAAGAGTTACAATGTGATCAAGAGTTACAATATGATGAAGAGTTACAATATGATGAAGAGTTACAATAAGATCAAGAGTTACAATATGATGAAGAGTTACAATATGATGAAGAGTTACAATATGATGAAGAGTTACAATATGATGAAGAGTTTACAACGTGATGAAGAGTTTACAACATGACGAAGAGTTACAATATGATGAAAACAACACATTATACCACGTATTAAACCGGACAGTTTAAGGATCCCAGGATAATATTGTCATGTTGTATGAGAATCATTTGTATGGAGACTTTATGTGTGTGTGTGGTGACAGTATGTGTGTGTGTGTGTGCGTGGCGACTGTAAGTGTGGATAGAGGAGGGATGGTAATAGACTTGTCCGCCCCCTCGTTAGGTGCAACGAGGCTGTGTGTGTTTGTCTGTCTGTGTGTGTGTGTGGGGGGGGGGGCGAGAGTGGAGGAATTTTACACCCTCTCTCCATATGCTGCTAATAACCACAGAACGGGACAGGCTTGGTTCTCTCCATATTATGATGCTAATAACCACAGAATGGGACAGGCTTGGTTCTCTCTATATGATGCTAATAACCAGAGAATGGGACAGGCTTGGTTCTCTCTATATGATGCTAATAACCACATAACGGAGACAGGCTTGGTTCTCTCTATATTATGATGCTAATAACCACAGAACGGGACAGGCTTGGTTCTCTCTATATTATGATGCTAATAACCACAGAACGGGACAGGCTTGGTTCTCTCTATATGATGCTAATAACCACATAACGGAGACAGGCTTGGTTCTCTCTATATTATGATGCTAATAACCACAGAATGGGACAGGCTTGGTTCTCTCTATATGATGCTAATAACCACAGAATGGGAGAGGCTTGGTTCTCTCTATATTATGATGCTAATAACCACAGAATGGGAGAGGCTTGGTTCTCTCTATATTATGATGCTAATAACCACAGAATGGGACAGGCTTGGTTCTCTCTATATTATGATGCTAATAACCACAGAATGGGACAGGCTTGGTTCTCTCTATATGATGCTAATAACCACAGAATGGGAGAGGCTTGGTTCTCTCTATATTATGATGCTAATAACCACAGAATGGGAGAGGCTTGGTTCTCTCTATATTATGATGCTAATAACCACAGAACGGGACAGGCTTGGTTCTCTCTATATTATGATGCTAATAACCACAGAATGGGACAGGCTTGGTTCTCTCTATATGATGCTAATATCCACAGAATGGGAGAGGCTTGGTTCTCTCTATATTATGATGCTAATAACCACAGAATGGGAGAGGCTTGGTTCTCTCTATATTATGATGCTAATAACCACAGAATGGGACAGGCTTGGTTCTCTCTATATTATGATGCTAATAACCACAGAATGGGACAGGCTTGGTTCTCTCTATATGATGCTAATAACCACAGAATGGGAGAGGCTTGGTTCTCTCTATATTATGATGCTAATAACCACAGAATGGGAGAGGCTTGGTTCTCTCTATATTATGATGCTAATATCCACAGAACAGGGACAGGCTTGGTTCTCTCTATATTATGATGCTAATAACCACAGAGACAGGCTTGGTTCTCTCTATATGATGCTAATAACCACAGAACAGGGACAGGCTGGGTTCTCTCTATATTATGCGAATAACCACAGAATGGGACAGGCTTGGTTCTCTCCACATGATGCTAATAATGCATCTCTGTCATTCAACACAGTCATCAGTCAGTATCGCTGTCATTCAACACAGTCATCAGTCAGTATCGCTGTCATTCAACACAGTCATCAGTCAGTATCGCTGTCATTCAACACAGTCATCAGTCAGTATCGCTGTCATTCAACACAGTCATCAGTCAGTATCGCTGTCATTCAACACAGTCATCAGTCAGTATCGCTGTCATTCAACACAGTCATCAGTCAGTATCGCTGTCATTCAACACAGTCATCAGTCAGTATCGCTGTCATTCAACAATAACAGTGTACCAGGCTGACTGTTCTCTATGTGTTTACAGTAACAGTGTACCAGGCTGACTGTTCTCTATGTGTTTACAGTAACAGTGTACCAGGCTGACTGTTCTCTATGTGATTACAGTAACAGTGTACCAGGCTGACTGTTCTCTATGTGATTACAGTAACAGTGTACCAGGCTGACTGTTCTCTATGTGTTTACAGTAACAGTGTACCAGGCTGACTGTTCTCTATGTGTTTACAGTAACAGAGTACCAGGCTGACTGTTCTCTATGTGTTTACAGTAACAGAGTACCAGGCTGACTGTTCTCTATGTGATTACAGTAACAGTGTACCAGGCTGACTGTTCTCTATGTGTTTACAGTAATAGAGTACCAGGCTGACTGTTCTCTATGTGTTTACAGTAACAGTGTACCAGGCTGACTGTTCTCTATGTGTTTACAGTAACAGAGTACCAGGCTGACTGTTCTCTATGTGATTACAGTAACAGAGTACCAGGCTGACTGTTCTCTATGTGATTACAGTAACAGTGTACCAGGATGACTGTTCCTCGTGTGTACCACGTCTATGTGTTTATTTGTTGTTCTCGTAAGGTGATGCCAAAGAAAAATGTCAAATAAAGTTATGTCCTGTTCTATTCTGTATAGATGTTTCAAGTGTGCACAATTTCAAAGATCTTGCTAAAAACGCACAACGGAGACAGCTGTTTAAATCATCGAGAGAGATGGGACTGTTAAATAATGAATGTGTTTGCAAATTGGAATTTGGAATTTAGAACTTAGAATGTATTTAGAATCTAGAACGTATTTAACAATGAATACCTAGGCTGAAATTACACTAACCTGCCTATGTAGCTAACTTAGTTAAGTACACCTAAGTAGATTGTTTGCTTTTAGCTGCTCTTGAAACAAAGTGGGTTCAGATAAGGTTTAATCTATTTCACGTCATCTCGATGAGTACTTGAATGGGATATCTCTTTTATATACCGAAATCTCCCTTCAAATCTCCTATATAATGATCACTCCTGCTCTCACTCCAAAATAACGGACATCCCTCGTCTAACAAATGTACTGCATCTTTGTTCACACTAGATTTTGGTCACACATGTACGACCCAGAATAAGGCCTGGTCTCTGTACAGTACAGATAGATAGCAGGTATGGTCTCAGTACAGTATGTATAGATAGCTGCAGGTCTCAGTACAGTATAGATAGATAGCTGCAGGTCTCAGTACAGTATGTATAGATAGCTGCAGGTCTCAGTACAGTATAGATAGATAGCTGCAGGTCTCAGTACAGTATAGATAGATAGCTGCAGGTCTCAGTACAGTATGTATAGATAGCTGCAGGTCTCAGTACAGTATGTATAGAAAGCAGCAGGTCTCAGTACAGTATGTATAGAAAGCTGCAGGTCTCAGTACAGTATAGATAGATAGCTGCAGGTCTCAGTACAGTATGTATAGATAGCAGCAGGTCTCAGTACAGTATGTATAGATAGCAGCAGGTCTCAGTACAGTATAGATAGATAGCAGCAGGTCTCAGTACAGTATGGATAGATAGCAGGTCTGGTCTCAGTACAGTATGTATAGATAGCAGCAGGTCTCAGTACAGAAAGATATTTTCTTTCTTTGGCTGGAACAAGCATCTGGAGCTCCTATAGCGTGTGAATGCAGGCGTGAATATATTCATCCCCATGCTGTTGTTTAAATCTGTGAGTGTAAAGCCCTTGTACCCCATGCCACCCCCCACGCCCCCCACGCCCCCCTGCCTGACCCCCCCCTCATCCCCACCCCCCACGCCCCCCTGCCTGACCCCAGAGGATCACAGAACAGGTTGTCGAAACATTTGTAACATTTGGCGAAAGCAAATCTTAGGCTGCTGTTAAAGAGGAGCTGACACCTCTAAAACAAATCCCTCTGCGCCCCTCAAACACCTCAATTCCCTTCCCAGACCCCCTTTCTTTACCCCCTCACACACACACACACACACACACACACACCTCGCAGCGAACCAACCACAACCCCTCACAACCTCCAACAAATCCCCTTTCTCTTTTCCCAGCCAGACTGGTCCGCTGTAATAATGGCTAAAGCCCAATGAGTTCCATTCAATTTGTCCTGCCGTCTAAAGGAGATTGTAAGCTTTCCATTTGCAGTTGTGTTATAGTAGCCATGGGAGGCTCTGTGGTGTTAGGACTTAATTACCTCCTAATAGCTGTAGGGATAAAGCCCCCCCCCCCCCCCCCAGCCCAGTCCGTACACCCCACTCTCAGTCCCCAGCCCGTATACCCCAACACCCCAACATCCCCCTCTCAGTCCGCAGCATGTACACCTCAACACCCCACTCCCACTACCCAGCCCCTACACCCCAAAACCCCACTCTCACTACCCAGGACAGTACACCCCTACACCCCACTCTCACTCCCCGGCCCCTAAACCCCACTCTCACTACCCAGCCCTAACACCCAACTCCCACTACCCAGCCCCTACACCCCAACACCCCACTCTCACTACCCAGCCCCTACACCCCACTCTCACTACCCAGCGTCTACACCCCACTCCCACTACCCAGGCCCGTACAGCCACTGACAGAAAGGAGAGAAAGATTTGTCTCCAACCCTGTCATGGTTAATCTGGGTATAAAGAATAGAATTGGGGAGAGAAGTGATATGTGTAGCTGCCTGGAAGATGATGGCCCTGGAATTACGATGGCCCTGGAATTACAATGGCCCTAGAATACGATGGCTCTTGAATACAATGGCCCTAGAATACGATGGCCCTGGAATGCGATGGCCCAAGAATACGATGGCCCTGGAAGACGATGGCCCTAGAATACGATGGCCCTGGAATGCGATGGCCCTGGAATGCGATGACCCTTGAATACGATGGCCCAAGAATACAATGGCCCTGGAATGCGATGGCCCTTGAATACGATGGCCCTAGAATACGATGGCCCTGGAATACGATGGCCCAGGAATACGATGGCCCTGGAATGCGATGGCCCTTGAATACGATGGCCCTGGAATACGATGGCCCAGGAATACGATGGCCCTGGAATGCGATGGCCCTTGAATACGATGGCCCTAGAATACGATGGCCCTGGAATGCGATGGCCCTGGGATGCGATGGCCCTTGAATACGATGGCCCAAGAATACGATGGCTCTGGAATACGATGGCCCTAGAATACGATGGCTCTGGAATACGATGGCCCAAGAATACGATGGCCCTGGAATACGATGGCTCTGGAATACGATGGCCCTGGAATACGATGGCCCTAGAATACGATGGCCCTGGAATACGATGGCCCTAGAATACGATGGCTCTGGAATACGATGGCCCATGAATACGATGGCCCTGGAATACGATGGCTCTGGAATACGATGGCCCTGGAATACGATGGCCCTAGAATACGATGGCCCTGGAATACGATGGCCCTAGAATACGATGGCTCTGGAATACGATGGCCCAAGAATACGATGGCTCTGGAATGCGATGGCCCTGGAATGCGATGGCCCTTGAATACGATGGCTCTAGAATACGATGGCCCTAGAATAGACTGGCTCTGGAATTACGATGGCCCTGGAATACGATGGCCCTGGAATACGATGGCTCTGGAATACGATGGCCCTAGAATAGAATGGCTCTGGAATTACGATGGCCCTGGAATACGATGGCCCTGGAATCCGATGGCCCTATCACAGACACATTTATTATTTCTTCCATGGATTTAGAAGAATTTTCCTTTTCATTTCTTTCCAAGATCTTGGAAGCAGCATTATTCATGTTCTTCTGTTCATTTGGACACCGCTGGTCAGAACCCCAGACAGAAAGAGAAAGTTCTCTCGCTTTTTTTCAACCTCTTCTCTTTTCTCTCAGTCTTTTTTTGTTCTCATTTCTTTTTCTTTTGAAGGCAGATTAGCAGGATTAAGTATGGCTCACATATGCTGCCCTTCACTATTGGTATTCACCACAGCACAGGCCAACCACCACCCAGATGGACAGAGAGAAAGAGAGAGAGAGAGAGAGAGAGAGAGGGAGAGAGAGAGAGAGGGAAATAGAGATGTTTAACAAAATCATAATTACTATTACTTAGCCAATCCCTCCGCCTTGGTTTTAATCCTCACCTGTGTTTCCTACCAACCCACACAGCCCCCCCCCCCAGTCCCCCCAAAGCTTCCCAGACCCCACAGCCCCTCGGCCGGCGTGGGACATGCTTGTTTACCTTGGAACACCAGGCAGGATTAGCAGATGAATAAATAAGAGATTCTGAAGCGTCTTGTAAAGCCACATGTCTTCCCTGCAGCCTCCCGTCGCTGTCATTAGCATTGTAAAGTTAGGCCACACACTTGCAGTCGACCTGCCAGCACAGGGAGAAAACGATACAAAATACAGTTTTTATGAGTGAATATTTTGTGGAAGAGCATAGTGGTTGACAAACTAACAGGTGTGTTCTCCTGTCCTCTCTCGCTATTGTCCTCTGAAGTGGCAGAAACATCATTACCTCAAAACTGTAATGTAATGCACTGAGGACAGAGGGCCAACAGAACCACTACGGAGAATTAGAGCTTTGCTCGCCACGCGAGGGAAAGTCACTCAGCGCAGACAGGGAGGACAATTTACCTAAAGGTGTCAAAAGCTTTCTAATCAGTAACTTGGTTTAGAGAGCCACAGTAGACGAGAGTCATCATTGTACTCTGAAGACCCTTTGGCTCATGGGCCTAACCACCTGTTGACGAGTTAATTCTCCCTACATTATTATTATTCTATTTTACACACCTAATCTGTGAAATGAAAATGTGAAAATTGTTCTCTGGCTGTGAGCTGTAACTGCATTGTGAGAGTTTTGCAATGGGCTGATGCCAAATTCCGACAACTATTCAGGTGTTCCCAATTGGGCACAGATGTCAATTCAATGTCTATTTTAACCTTGGTTTCAACGTAATTTCATTGAAATGACATGGTAACAACATCGATTCAACCAGTGTGTGCCCAGTGGGTTGTAACTGTGCCCCCCCCCCCCCCCCCCCAATAATGTTCAATATGAGAGAGAACGAGGTCTAATGTTAAAACCTGAAGCTCCTTTGTGGTAGTTTTGTAAAAGTAGTTGAAAGTTAGACCTTCTCTTCCCCCATCTTGTTTTATTGCCCAACATCATTACTCCATAAACAGTATCAGTATCTCTGATGGTGGGTTGTGACTTGTGACAGCCCCGCAGCTGACATTACCTAATGATATACTCATCCCCAGCTGACATTACCTAATGATATGAGGGGGGGGGGGGGGGTAACCACAAACATTAGCCCATATCTGTCTTTGTAGTCCCTATGATTCCAAAACCAGACAGTCTCTGCATGTATTAGGCAACCATTGGCTTCTCTAAACAAGTGAGATTATGGGAATGTCTAATGAAGGTACCATTCGCGCAGTAACTGCACTCCCCTGTTTTTAAAATGCCACTTCTCCACAAACCCGCCACTTATCCGTTCTAATTAGCATAATCTTATTTAGTGTGAGTAAACAAGCAAACAGACGGGACAAACGGGAGGAGAAAAACAGCAAAACAACGCAATAAGTAGCCTAGTTTAATGAAAAGAAAAGAGAAAAAACAGCAAAAGTATGCAAATGACGACCTTGATTCTGTGATATCTTTTTGTTTGTTGCGGAGCTTCCCCTCGCATTGACTGATGCTGCCATTTATTATAGGAGGCCGTGAGAACACCGTGCGCAGGCGCGTTGCCTGCAGGGTACATATTCTGCATGGTACCGTATCATCCGCTTGTTGACTCCCCGTTCGCTAAATCCTTGGAGCGCGCACACAAACCTAGTTCTTGTAGGGACCCACTTTTGCATCACGGGTGACCTGTCTTGGGGACCCACTGCTCATTGGACGAATGAAAGCCTGCTCCTACTCATATAACCTACTAGCCACAATATGGTTCACTTATGTTTGTTTGCCTTGCACTGTCAGGATGTGTTCTTCATTGGAACTACGTCAACGAAACTAGGCTATATCTCAGTTAACTGAACGTATGGTCTGTATAAGTGTTTTAAAATGGTTTTGCGAAGACAAAGGAAATTCGTATGACATATGAAAAGGAATAGATACAGTGTTGTCAGTGATCACTTACTCTGCACCTTGAGCAAAAAAATACTTTATACAGAATGCGTGAGTATTGTATTGTTAGAGAAGGTTCGTTTGAATTATAATTGGTCTCAACATGTGCATTACACGTATTTAACGTGGGGTCACAAAATACCACAGCTTAATATAATACTTTCCTCATGCAATTCCATATAACTGCACAGTAGCTACATTATTGACTTATTTACTATCGTGACATTATTGTACTATACAGCCTAGTTAGGTTATATTATTGTCAACACGGTAGATTAGCCCACATTGTGTAAGGACAACTCAATTGTCTTACTGACAACATTTGTCACTGAGGATTTATTTAAATAAAATAGGGACAGCTAAATAATAAATAATAAAGCTAAATAATAAATAATAAATGACACTATTATTATTATTATTATTATTATTATTATTATTATACTATGTACTTCAAGTTAAATGCCTTTTCCCTCTAATTTATGACTTGTTCCATATTTCTTGGACAATGACCTTGTCAACTTCAGTTATGTCAGAGCGCCAGAGAGTCTCTTGTTTTCTCTCTTCTATCGACTGGCCACACACACAAAAAAAAAGGCCTGCACTGATGTGAGTCCATATTGGACCCATTGAAATGTTACTGATCGTAACCGTTAAAATCAAATTTTGCACGCTTCATTTATTAACGTTAGCGTGCACTTTAACGGCTTGAGTCTTGGCTCACGCCGTCAGCTGTTGGTTGCTCAAGGGGTCGTCGGGTTAAAACAATAAGCACCCGCATTAACTCAAACCGTAATCAGCGCCTTTAAATGGGCGCGGGCGGAGTGTGTATGTGTGTGTGTGTGTGTTGTGTGTTGTGTGTGTTTAACGACAGAAGACTCGCATATTGCACCACAAAGCTTAATCATTATTCGTTGATTAAAGAGCCTGAATGAGTTTGTAATATCGCTTTAATTTCACAGCAAAAAAAACTAAAGATTATCGAAGTGTCCTGTCAAATTATGATAATGTGTATTATTATATTTTCTGAGGAATTATAGCATTTCGTTTAGAAAACGAACAAGCAAACAAATCATCTTAAATGTTGGCTAATTAAAAGTAAAAAAAATGTTTAATCAGTCGGCTATTCATAATGAAAAGTTGCGTTATTTTACAGTTATCGAATATTGTCTTTGAACATCCCCGTGTATTGTTTCTTTCCTATACCATGGACATCTGGATTGGTGAAAATACTACAGGATGATATCGCGAAAGTGTAAATATTAAGAAATAAAACAGCTCGTTCTATTTTTTCAGCCGAAAAGTCGAATCTTTCTAAAAAAAAAAAAAAAAAAGAGACGTTTTTTTTCTGCAAGGAAAAAAACAAATAGGCTATGAAACGTTCCATTCATTGACGTAAAGCCTACGTTTTTATTTGACATCATTAACATTATTTCCTGATCTGGTGGTCAATACGTTTTTTTTTTTTTTTTTTTTGCATATACTTCTTTCTTGTCCGTCACTAAAACATCTACACGCCTCAACAATGTCATTCCCTCGCAAGATTCCATATGCAGAGTGTGTCTAATTCATTCTTTTAAACGAAGCTACAATTTCTTTGTAATGACATCAGATTTGAAGAACCCCTAACTCCTCCAAGCCTCCTCCCTCTCCCGGCTCGCAAGCAGCCCATTGGTGGATGACAGGCAGTCGGAAAAGCAATGGCATTGTCCTGGTGACTTGCCCCCCCCCCCCCCCCCCCCCCCCGTCTGATACTTAAGTCCGCTATAAAACCGTGTCATCGTGCTCGTGCATGCCAAATGGGCTGTCAGTTGTGATTTGGGAGTAACAAGTGGATTCAACAGCGACACTTTTCCCTGCACCGAGCTGCGCTCTACATCTCTCGGTATGTTTCACGTCTGCTCTCCGGGATCATATTGATAGTAGGCTTATGGCATTTAGCAAACTGTGATTTCTGTCATAAAAATACAAATCCTAATTTGAGAATGAACTCATGACCATCATGAGCAAAATAACTTTCAAGAGCCTGCTCCTGAACTTTCGTGGATGTGTTTGTTAACCTTCTCGTTACTCCAGCATTGAATATTTAATTAGTTTGAAAGTATATTCTTAGGAAATATTCACACGGTTTTAACGTGGTTGTGAAAAAAAACTGATTGCTAAATGGTTTGTTTACTTTCCTTCCGTAGACTATTGCGCTGTCTGAATAAACCTGAGCATCATCATGGACTCCGATACCAGCCGAGTGTCTAGCCGACCTTCCTCCCCCGAAGTGCACGATATGTTTCTGCATGCGATGAAGAAGCATATGGTAGGCTTCTCCGGTACAGTATCGTCCACACAGAGCGACTCTCCACCGGAGATACCCGCGGACATGCGGAGCCTCTCCGACGATGAAGATGATATCACTCTGAAAATGCTGTCAAAGAAGGACCGTAAACTGCTATCGGAGAACGAGCTGCAAGGGATGCGACTGAAAATCAACAGCCGCGAGCGGAAGAGGATGCACGACCTCAACATCGCCATGGACGGTCTCCGGGAGGTTATGCCTTACGCGCACGGGCCTTCGGTGCGCAAGCTTTCCAAAATCGCCACTCTCCTCCTGGCGAGAAACTACATCTTGATGCTGAGCAACTCGCTTGAGGAGATGAAGAGACTGGTCAGTGAGATCTATGGCAGCGGACACCACAGCAGCTTCCACCCCTCCGCCTGTGGGACCATGGCGCACACTGGGCCACTGCCCGGCCATCCGACTGTTTCCCACGCCTCCCACCCGGTGCACCACCCACTTCTTCCCCCTGCGGTGTCCACCGCAGCCTCTCTCTCAGCAACGGGTCTTACCTCGATCAGAACCCATCATGGACTCCTGAAGGCGCCCTCGGCCGGTCCGGGCCCCCTGGGTAGCAGTTTCCATCACTGGGGCGCAGGGATGCCCTGTCCGTGCAGCATGTGCCAGGTGCCACCTCCACATGTGTCCGGCATGAGCGCTGTCACCATGTCCAGGCTGACGAGTGACTCCAAATGACTTGGAACACTTATCATATAGAACGAGAGCAGGAGAAAAGTGAAAATAACTTTCGGCTGTAGACGTCACCCTGCATCTTAGTCCATATAAACACCTTTTTTAATGTAATTTATCTGTTGCTGAAATTAGCTTTGGATTGAGCCAGCAGAAATTCCCTACTTTATAAAAACTGGAAGAGCGCTACTAACATAGCATTTTGTAACAGTATATAGCGTAATTAATAAAAGGTGCTTTAAAGACCCATTTTAGTATTCAGTAATGGCCATCAATTCACTGGTTGCAAACCTTTCTTACATTGTGGCTGCCAGGAATATACACAATTCACATGGAATTACTGATGGCTTTTTTTTTATGTTCTTGATCATTATTTAATGTAATGTTCTTGATCATTATTTAATGTAATGTTCTTGATCATTATTGAACTTTAAGACTAGCCCATTCCGAGACCGTATAAACTAAAAAACACTCTTTAGATTTAGCAAACTGGATGAGAGCACAATGGTAATGTAGATTGTAAATATGTAGATTCAGAATTCTGTTTATATAGTACGAGAGATTTTATATCAAGCCTTTTGGTTCATGTTTGGATTGACCCCGTTGTTAGCATGTCTGCTTTCAGCCATGTAGAGCTGGTACCATGTTGCACCTGCTTCTTCCTCTGCCTCTTGTATAATATGTCCCTTCAGTGTTCTCTCTGTTCGACGTCACTGCCGAGCCTAGATGGCTGTTTTCTTGTGTATGGTTGTATTTCCATTGTGTGTTGCCACGCATGCCAGTCACCGCACGACACCAAGAAGGATCACTTCTTGGTGTTTTATATATATTAAAAAAAAGAAGTGCTAAATGATATTTATTTACTTATTTTCAACGGGATTTCAAATGAATCAATGACGATGATTATTTTGGGATTTTAAATGTTAAATAAAACAAGTTTAATGACACATTGTGTTGCCTATTTTGTTATTGATGTCATCCTCTTGCAACAAAACACCAACGCTTTAAGTTCCACGTAAGTTGTGAGGAAAACATGCACAGGCCAAATTACCCCCAATAAGAGCCATTGTAGTCTAAGTGAACGATTTACATAGGTAAACGTCAAATGGGGGGATCTAAGCAATAGCTGAACAGTTTGTTCTATCCTAAATTGTCTATGGCATTTTGAGACAAGCAGAAACACCTTAGGTTTTAAGCTGTGCGTAGCCTGACAGTGGGTCAACATACACAGTTTTGTAAAAAAAAAACAAAAAAAAAACGTAGTTTCTTGATTTTCATTTAGCAATTATATAAAATTAATAAAGCCTTGCTTCGTTTGGATAACTTGCGATGTAGCTGATGGTCAAAACGAGACGTGATATAATATTAAGAATGAAATTATACAAAGACAATTTACTTATTCCAGTAATAAATAAACACAAACCATTCATTTTCACAAAAAAATATAAACACCTTAAACACGACTAATTATTTACAGTGTCCTACCATCCACTACAGATTATACATAGTTTAAGACATTTTCGATTTGAAATATAGACCAAGGCACACTTCGACATTTTATTCAAACTTAAAGGCCATGTTTAAACAATACGCCTTTAGCAAATTATGTTGCGTACAAAATAATTAGAATTAGAAACACAAATACACTTTAATAGAAGTAGGAAATATATTTGGAACAATTACTTACTGCCCCCCCCCCCCCCCTTCAATTCAACTAAAGGACAAAGAAATCCGCAACGTGTAGATTTTAGTCCAGACTGCTCAATTTTGAGCTCGCACTATTGTTAGCAACGTCATTATAGGCCTACTATAATCCCAGTAGCCTAATTCAGAAATCAAATTCAACTTCTCGAACTCTTCTAAGCACGTTGACGTTTAATTTATTTTATTATCTTTTTTGATATTTCGTTTCATAGAATTATAAAAAATATAAACCACATAAAATGGAATTCACTGCAAACTGGGCATTTGGAGTCACAAGCCAGATTCCTTTCGTCATAAATGTTCAGATGTGACATCATGCCTAATTCATTTGCCAGGATTATAAAAAGTTACAAATGTCAGGAACGTCGAGGAATAATTTATTATTTTATCGAAGATTCAAGAAATAATTGCTGAATAGCTCCGCTTTGGTTTATGGTGTCAGGTTGTGGAGGAGGCCCCGACAAGTCACAGAGTTACCACATCCCTTACAAGTTATGAATCAAGTCAATTAGTTTCACTAATTAGACAAAAACAAATAAATAAAAGTTACATTCGAAGTATATATGAGATTTATCATAATTATTTAAAGGTTACAGTTTTCACCTTCATCTTTTCAGAGCATAACACACCACACTTGTTTGTGACTTAGCCTCTCCCTCAGACTAGCTCAAAAGGATGACTTTTAAACTTTTTTTGGCACCGATTTGATTTGTCCACGTGTGCCGTCACACACAAAGCCCATTTGCTGTCACAACGAGCGGTGTTTGAATTGTTTCCGCATGGATCCAGTTGGACTTCCGCATCTCTAGGTTTTTAAATACTTTGATTAACTGAAAAAGCAAAAATACCGTCTTGATGAATGCGGCCACTTGGATATTTGTTCTGAGACTACATGACGGGGGGGGGGGGGGGGGGGGGGGGGGCACTCACCAAGACGTAGAGAAAACGTTTTTGGATTCTTGAGCTATGCAAAATATGCGGGCAAACGATCCCTAAGACATACGAATAAATTCTGTTCTGAAGAATATCTACGAATACATGAATATAGCTGGGTGTACATTAGGAAACGGAGACAGCTGCACAGCAGATTGTGCATGCTGTTGAAATGTTTTCGAAAGGCTTTTGAAGCTGGAACGATATGGGAATGAATCCTGATGTTTGAATATTCATGCTCGCATTTGTTTATTTCCTCTCTTTTTTTTTTTAGCAATTTAATTATTCAAAAGATGTGAATAAGAAACTGTAAAAAAAAATAAGTCCTTGAAGATTTTGTAGGACATTGCATAGAGAAAAAGAAAGAATAACATTTATTGACTTACTGCTATCACCCTCTGAACTTACCGCTATCACCCCCTGAACTTCCGCTGTCTCCCTCAAACTTACTGCTATCTCTCCCAAAGGTACCGCTTGAAAAAGGTCAACACTGTGGGCCAGGAAGACGGATAACTTTTAGTGCACATAGAAGATGCCACCCGAGTCATCTCAGCCAGGTCTACTAGCCTAAAACAAAATATAAAGTTACATGTTTGACGGAACAAATTGAGTCCAAACTGAGGTTAATCAAATTTGTACAGGACACAATGCTGAGATCCTGTCTTTTTGACCTGCATCTGTTATGCAGGTCATCTCAGCCTGCCACTCCATTGAGAACCCATTTGTTGCCTGCAAAATGCAATTACTCACAGAGTTAATGAGGACTATAAAGTATCACATTTCAACATTTAAATAGAACCCCCCCCCCCCTCTCTCTCTCCCATTCCCTCACCACAATTCCATCTATTTCGTTCCCACCTTAACGAGCAGCCTTTTCACTTCATTATGAGTCAGAAAGACACCTACTGTCAGTCAGTTATCTACACACCATTACACCAACAAACACACACCATTACACCAACAATACTGTCAGTAAGTCAGGACGGCACACACACACACACACACACACACACACACACACACACACACACACACACACACACACACACACACACACACACACACACACACACACACACACACACACACACACACACACACACACTGTACAGGGAAGAAAAGGGACAACATTATTAAAACATACAGGCTCACATGAACAATGGGTTGCTTTTCCCATTGATCAGCAAGTAGGCCTAACATGCAGCAGGCCTAACATGCAGCAGGCCTAACATGCAGCTGGCCTAACATGCAGCAGGCCTAACATGCAGCAGGCCTAACATACAGCAGGCCTAACATGCAGCAGGCTAGTTGAACCGTTATTAAAAGACCCTGATAGTTGAGCCGTTATTAAACGACACGACCCTGATAGTTGAACCGTTATTATACGACCCTGATAGTTGAACTGTCATTACACCACACGACCCTGATAGTTGAACCGTTATTACACGACACGACCCTGATAGTTCAACCGTTATTATACGACACGACCCTGATTGTTGAACCGTTATTATACGACCCTGATAGTTGAACCGTTATTATACGACCCTGATAGTTGAACCGTTATTATACGACCCTGATAGTTGAACCGTTATTATACGACCCTGATAGTTGAACCGTTATTATACGACCCTGATAGTTGAACCGTTATTATACGACCCTGATAGTTGAACCGTTATTACACCACACGACCCTGATAGTTGAACTGTCATTACACCACACGACCCTGATAGTTGAACCGTTATTACACGACACGACCCTGATAGTTCAACCGTTATTATACGACACGACCCTGATTGTTGAACCGTTATTATACGACACGACCCTGATAGTTGAACCGTTATTATACGACCCTGATAGTTGAACCGTTATTACACGACACGACCCTGATAGTTGAACCGTTATTACACCACACGACCCTGATAGTTGAACCGTTATTACACCACATGACCCTGATAGTTGAACCGTTATTTCACGACCCTGATAGTTGAACCGTTATTTCACGACCCTGATAGTTGAACCGTTATTACACCACACGACCCTGATAGTTGAACCGTTATTACACCAC
>NC_048567.1:80512292-80542292 GCF_013265735.2 Oncorhynchus mykiss | reverse complement strand
CCTCTTTGGGGTTTTGGACAGGGTATCTCTAAAGCACTTTGTGACAACTGCTGATGTAAAAAAAAAAAGATTTATAAAATACATTTGATACATTGATAAGCCATCCAGAGTTGATGGCTCACAGTGGGGAGGTGGGGTGGGGGGTGGGGGTGGTTGGGAGCTTTGGGAGAACATCTGTGAGAAACCTGCTTCAGGTTGATGAGGAGAGAAGGAATACACTGAGAGGGGTGGCTCTTAGAGCCTCAGCCTCCACTTCCAGGTCTTAACAGGGATTATCCCCGGAGAGGGCTGCTGGGTGACGAGGAGAACACAGTGGAAGATCAATGAGCTGATCTGGGCTAGGCTGAGCTAGGCTGGCCCCCAGAGCAGCAGGCACTAGGGAGGGAGACATGGGTGAGGAGGAGAGGAGGAGAGCACTTGTCCACTGCACCCTGTCAAGGGGGAACAGATGTTGGATTGAGACTGGAGAGAACCCCTGGCAGACTAGGGAGAACCCCTGGCAGACTCGGGAGAAGCCCTGGCAGACTGGGGAGAAGCCCTGGCAGACTGGAGAGAAGCCCTGGCAGACTGGGGAGAAGCCCGGGCAGACTGGGGAGAAGCCATGGCAGACTGGGAAAAAGCCCTGGGTAACATTGAACGAAGCCTAACCCTACCCTGAAACCACCCTTTACCCCCATCACTACCCTGAAACCACCCTTTACCCCCATCACTACCCTGAAACCACCCTTTACCCCCATCACTACCCTGAAACCACCCTTTACCCCCATCACTACCCTGAAACCACCCTTTACCCCATCACTACCCTGAAACCACCCTTTACCACCATCACTACCCTGAAACCACCCTTTACCCCTTCACTACCCTGAAACCACCCTTTACCCCATCACTACACTGAAACCACCCTTTACCCACATCACTACCCTGAAACCACCCTTTACCCCCAGCACTACCCTGAAACAACCCTTTACCCCATCACTACCCTGAAACCACCCTTTACCCCCATCACTACCCTTAAACTACACTTTACCCCATCACTACCCTGAAACCACCCTTTACCCCCATCACTACCCTGAAACCACCCTTTACCCCCATCACTACCCTGAAACCACCCTTTACCCCATCACTACCCTGAAACCACCCTTTACCCCCATCACTACCCTTAAACCACCCTTTACCCCCATCACTACCCTGAAACTACCCTTTACCCCCATCACTACCCTGAAACCACCCTTTACCCCCATCACTACCCTTAAACCACACTTTACCCCCATCACTACCCTGAAACCACCATTTACCCCATCACTACCCTTAAACTACACTTTACCCCCATCACTACCCTGAAACCACCCTTTACCCCCATCACTACCCTGAAACCACCCTTTACCCCCATCACTACCCTGAAACCACCCTTTACCCCATCACTACCCTTAAACCACACTTTAGCCCATCACTACCCTGAAACCACCCTTTACCCCATCACTACCCTGAAACCACCCTTTACCCCCATCACTACCCTTAAACCACACTTTACCCCATCACTACCCTGAAACCACCCTTTACCCCATCACTACCCTGAAACCACCCTTTACCCCCATCACTACCCTGAAACCACCCTTTACCCCCATCACTACCCTGAAACCACCCCTTACCCCCATCACTACCCTGAAACCACCCTTTACCCCCATCACTACCCTGAAACCACCCTTTACCCCATCACTACCCTTAAACCAAACTTTACCCCATCACTACCCTGAAACCACCCTTTACCCCATCACTACCCTTAAATCACACTTTACCCCATCACTACCCTGAAAACACCCTTTACCCCATCACTACCCTGAAACCACCCTTTACCCCCATCACTACCCTGAAACCACCCTTTACCCCCATCACTACCCTGAAACCACCCTTTACCCCAACACTACCCTGAAACCACCCTTTACCCCATCACTACCCTGAAACCACCCTTTACCCCCTTCACTACCCTTAAACCACCCTTTACCCCCATCACTACCCTGAAACCACCCTTTACCCCCATCACTATCCTGAAACCACCCTTTACCCCCATCACTACCCTGAAACCACCCTTTACCCCCATCACTACCCTGAAACCACCCTTTACCCCCATCACTACCCTGAAACCACCCTTTACCCCCATCACTACCCTGAAACCACCCTTTACCCCCATCACTACCCTGAAACCACCCTTTACCCCCAGCACTACCCTGAAACCACCCTTTACCCCCATCACTACCCTGAAACCACCCTTTACCCCCATCACTACCCTTAAACTACACTTTACCCCATCACTACCCTGAAACCACCCTTTACCCCCATCACTACCCTGAAACCACCCTTTACCCCCATCACTACCCTGAAACCACCCTTTACCCCATCACTACCCTGAAACCACCCTTTACCCCCATCACTACCCTGAAACCACCCTTTAACCCCATCACTACCCTGAAACCACCCTTTACCCCCATCACTACCCTGAAACCTTCTTATCCAGAGCGACTCATTCATCTTAAGGAGTTCTAAGCCTTTAGATCGTAATATCTACTATGCTAACGTATGGAATTGTTTTAAGATCGTCGTAAAATGGATAATTTAGTCATTTGATTTGGAATTTTAGGACCCCTGTAGGTATAAAAAAATGTATACCATTTATTTTTTATTTTTATGAAACAATGAATTTGGGCTTTACTGCTACAGTGCCTTGCGAAAGTATTCGGCCCCCTTGAACTTTGCGACCTTTTGCCACATTTCAGGCTTCAAACATAAAGATATAAAACTGCATTTTTTTGTGAAGAATCAACAACAAGTGGGACACAATCATGAAGTGGAACGACATTTATTGGATATTTCAAACTTTTTTAACAAATCAAAAACTGAAAAATTGGGCGTGCAAAATTATTCAGCCCCTTTACTTTCAGTGCAGCAAACTCTCTCCAGAAGTTCAGTGAGGATCTCTGAATGATCCAATGTTGACCTAAATGACTAATGATGATAAATACAATCCACCTGTGTGTAATCAAGTCTCCGTATAAATGCACCTGCACTTTGACACTCTCAGAGGTCCGTTAAAAGCGCAGAGAGCATCATGAAGAACAAGGAACACACCAGGCAGGTCCGAGATACTGTTGTGAAGAAGTTTAAAGCCGGATTTGGATACAAAAAGATTTCCCAAGCTTTAAACATCCCAAGGAGCACTGTGCAAGCGATAATATTGAAATGGAAGGAGTATCAGACCACTGCAAATCTACCAAGACCTGGCCGTCCCTCTAAACTTTCAGCTCATACAAGGAGAAGACTGATCAGAGATGCAGCCAAGAGGCCCATGATCACTCTGGATGAACTGCAGAGATCTACAGCTGAGGTGGGAGACTCTGTCCATAGGACAACAATCAGTCGTATATTGCACAAATCTGGCCTTTATGGAAGAGTGGCAAGAAGAAAGCCATTTCTTAAACATATCCATAAAAAGTGTCGTTTAAAGTTTGCCACAAGCCACCTGGGAGACACACCAAACATGTGGAAGAAGGTGCTCTGGTCAGATGAAACCAAAATTGAACTTTTTGGCAACAATGCAAAACGTTATGTTTGGCGAAAAAGCAACACAGCTGAACACACCATCCCCACTGTCAAACATGGTGGTGGCAGCATCATGGTTTGGGCCTGCTTCTCTTCAGCAGGGACAGGGAAGATGGTTAAAATTGATGGGAAGATGGATGGAGCCAAATACAGGACCATTCTGGAAGAAAACCTGATGGCGTCTGCAAAAGACCTGAGATTGGGACCGAGATTTGTCTTCCAACAAGACAATGATCCAAAACATAAAGCAAAATCTACAATGGAATGGTTCAAAAATAAACATGTTCAGGATTTAGAATGGCCAAGTCAAAGTCCAGACCTGAATCCAATCGAGAATCTGTGGAAAGAACTGAAAACTGCTGTTCACAAATGCTCTCCATCCAACCTCACTGAGCTCGAGCTGTTTTGCAAGGAGGAATGGGAAAAAATGTCAGTCTCTCGATGTGCAAAACTGATAGAGACATACCCCAAGCGACTTACAGCTGTAATCGCAGCAAAAGGTGGCGCTACAAAGTATTAACTTAAGGGGGCTGAATAATTTTGAACGCCCAATTTTTCAGTGTTTGATTTGTTAAAAAAGTTTGAAATATCCAATAAATGTCGTTCCACTTCATGATTGTGTCCCACTTGTTGTTGATTCTTCACAAAAAAATAGAGTTTTATATCTTTATGTTTGAAGCCTGAAATGTGGCAAAAGGTCGCAAAGTTCAAGGGGGCCGAATACTTTCGCAAGGCACTGTATATCCAATAGAAACACATTGAATATCACATTTGAACATGGCAAATCAGATATATTGTTTGGACGTGTCTGTTCTATATCCTACAGACATAAGAAAACCTTTTATATATTTTTACTCATATTTGGTCATGCTATTCGTTGCACTTTTTTTTAACCCCTTTGCAAAAACTTTTCACAACCCAGTATCTTCAGACGACTCCGCCGAATCTTGTGTCATAGAGCAGAACATCACCTTCGTTTTCGTGAAGGTTTACCCTCTTCGATATCGGTGACTTTGTAGCTGCAACGATTCAGGTCTAGACAATCGTTCTTGTGAGAAGACCTCTTCGAAATTACGACGTCCGCGACGGAGAGCTCAGAGTCTCCTCTTACTTATTAGTTTGTAGCTCAAACAGACGATTTCTTAAACAATTTTCTTGTCCGGATCCTCTCACGTATAGAATAAGACCGCTTTAACAAGTTATGACGTAGGTACAAACTTCATATCGGAGGGGATTGAGCTGCAGCCTCTACAAGAAAAGATGTGTTTACTAGCCGCGACCGGGAGGTCCATGGACCTGGTTAGCGTGCACTGCGCCCAGCCCGCCACAGGAGTCGCTGGTGCGCGATGAGACAAGGATATCCCCACCAGCCAAACCCTCCCTAACCAGGAAGACGCTAGGCCAATTGTGTGTCGCCCCATGGACCTCCCGGTCGTGGCCAGCTGCGACAGAGCCTGGGCACAGAACCAAGAGTCTCTGGTGGCACAGCTATCTCTGCGATGCAGTGCCCTAGACCACTGCGCCACCCGGAAGGCCCTATGTTGAGATTATTACTTAAAAAAATTATTTGTTAAACGGCAGTCAAGCATCAATCATCATGTCACCAGAATTAGATCCTCGATTTTTATCAGAAAGCAGCATCAAGCTCATCACCGAGCTCTTTCACCACCCTGTGAAGTTCATCATAACGGATTTCATCTGTAGCCTGATAAACTGCATGGTTCCCCCAGTGGGAGGAACAACACATCATATCATCACATGACTCACAGTTTACTTTGATATTATGATGGTTATTACATTAATATTTGTGCATAAAGGCATTTCCACCACCATTTCTCGTATAATGCATTTTACAGACAAAAAATAAAAAATCCCACCGTGTTGAACTAACAAATGTTTTGTCGGCATTTATACAATTGTACCGAAACGACCTGTTTCCATCACCAACTGTCATGATTATCTTTTTATACGGTTTGACTTTTCTCGCATAAAAACTGTAATGAAGCGTGGTTTTTGTAAGTAAAATTTCCTTCAATAAAGAAGTTATTAGCAATGTCAGTGCTAATAGGAAACATGCAAACAATGGCGTGTCAGGTTTTATTCTGTAGTATTAATTGCCTGAACACCCCTGTCAAAACCTTGGCAAGTAGGCGTTGTGCGTTTCCGATCTCTTTCCAAGACCACATTCCTGGATCAACCACGACCAACTACTCATTCTTTGTCTTCTGCTCATGTTCAGAACTGACTCCATTTCTTTCATTTTTTGGGGGGTGGGTGGGGGGGGGGGGGGGGGGGTGTTGTCATCCATCAAACCCCATAGAACTCCAGTTCCACAGTGTCTTGCGTACCCCCCCACCTCATCGCCCTCCACATAGAAAGAGGAAACCTAAAAAAATAAAAAAAACACAACCCTGTCCTTTGGATTGTCAATGTGAGATAAAAAGGACAATAAAATTCACTCCCACGGCCTTTTTTCTATCGGTCTATAAGACTTTAATCGGTCTGCTGCTGGCTTTGGTTTGTGCTGTGTTGTGAGAAGCTTTGTTTTTGATGGTGGACATGGTTTTGGGAAGATGCTAACTACCAGTAAATCCATCACTGTCACCTCTTGGCCGTGTCCGAATACCTACAGTGGGGCAAAAAAGTATTTAGTCAGCCACCGATTGTGCAAGTTCTCCCACTTAAAAAGATGAGAGAGGCCTGTAAAAAATCCAGATAATCACATTGTAGGATTTTTTATGAATTTATTTGCAAATTATGATGGAAAATAAGTATTTGGTTACCTACAAACAAGCAAGATGTCTGGCTCTCACAGACCTGTAACTTCTTCTTTAAGAGGCTCCTCTGTCCTCCACTCGTTACCTGTATTAATGGCACCTGTTTGAACTTTTTTGTACACCAGGAACATTTACAGTTGAGTTCAATCAGTTTAGCTCAATGCTGATAGGCTATTATTGTATAGACAATATATATAAAGGGAGGCAAAATGCTCGCTGGCTTCCTTTGCATTCAGTGCTATGGGCGGCAACAATGTCATACTCTTTTTGACCAGACAGCATCAGATAGATGGGTTACACATTCGGAGACAGAGGGGCGATGTTTCGGTCTCTTGGATGCTTTCGGTGAGATATATACAGCCTCTTGCGAATTGAAATAAAATTCAGAAACACAGAGAGAGGAAAGATTATTTTACATGTTGTTTATTTTTATTTTTATATTTTTTTTTTTTAGCATTTTTGGGTGAAGCCTGGCTTCCCTTGGCCTCCATGAATACACGACACTGTAAATAGCGGGAAACGTAACCCCGTATCACATATTCTCAGTATGTGAAAATGGAATGTTTTACAGTATGTGAATTTTATACAATAGAGTATGCTTTATGCCAGGATGTTGTATTCATTTCGAGTTCACGGCACACTTTTCTGGAATTTTAGAGCCATAATGCATTGGGGCTGCGAGTTTTGATAGCTAGATCTCTACAAGTAATCAACAAAACAACTTGGAAGATGGTGAATATTGAAGCTTCTGCGGTGGTGTTCAAATGTAAGTGGTTTTTTGTTCCCCTTAACATGATCACAACTATTTCATTGTCACGTCGTTACATCTTTTGAAAATAGATCTGCAGCCTGCTGTGCCTTTAGCTAGCTACTTGCTTGCTGTTGAGCGACAACTTCATATTTAACATTAGCCCAGTAAGTTAGCTAGCTAGCTACTTGTTGTAAATACCAGGTCTAAAACTGTTACAGGGTCTGTGTCATGTATTGTCATGTTGTGTCTTGTTTCTGTCCTTTCCCTTCACCCTGTCTCCCTCTGCTGGTCGTTATTAGGTTACCTTTTCTCCCCCTCTTTCCCCCAGCTGTTCCTTGTCTCCTCCTAACTACCTCGTCACCCCTTTTCCCACCTGTTCCCTTTTTCCCTCTGATTAGTCCTCTATATCTCTCTCTGATTTTGTTCCTGTCTTTGTCGGATTCTCGTTTGTGTTACTCATGCCTGAACCAGACTATCGTCGTGTTTGCTGCAACCTTGTCCTGTCCTGTTGGAATCTGCCTGTTCATCTAACCTTGTCCTGTCCTGTCGGAATCTGCCTGTCCATCTGAGCCTACGTGTGTTTCGTCATTAAAGTAACTCTGTTTTGTTAATTCGCTTTTGGGTCCTCATTCACGCACCTTAACAGTCTGATGGCAGTACCAGGCATTTAAGTCAGTGGTGAACATGGCAGGAGAAATGCAGCATCAAAAGTAAGTCACGTGGAGGCTCCTCTGTCCTCCACTCGTTACCTGTATTAATGGTTAGCTAGCTCCCTTGCCGGTGCACTGTGCACTACCGCTAGCTATAGCTAATGTTAGTAACGCAGTTACAGCCTAAAATGTGTCTAGGCTAGCTAGTTTCATTTCACATAACCTGTTGGTGAAAGTAATGGTAAGCTGCACTTTGTTACTGTTTTACCATGGCACTCCAATTCGATAAAGTACGTGGCAGTTTAGCAATCGACAGGAAGTTCACACAATTGTACTTTGCTCATGTTTTGGTTAATAGTTGTACTTCATTATATGTATTTTCAGGATCTACTTGACGGACTGTGAGCTGGAGGGGCAGCTGGCACCTGCATGGGGGATAAATAATGGTGAGAACATTAACATACATAAATAATACACGTTACGCTACTGCTACTGTTGTGTTGAAATTGCTGGACTGTACTTAGCTAATAAAGTTTCCCTTTTCTCTGACAGGACAACACCTTCCCATGTATTTCCTATGCTTCAGGGCCGGATTAATGCAGGGGCTTAATGGGACTGTGCCCTGGCCCATGGGGGGCCCAAGAGGAAGCAAAATAAAATAAAAATAAAAATATATACAGTATACTCGGAATGTATTCAGACCCCTTGACTTTTTCCACATTTTTTATGTTACAGCCTGTTACGTTATGTTTGGCGTAAAAGCAACACAGCTGAACACACCATCCCCACTGTCAAACATGGTGGTGGCAGCATCATGGTTTGGGCCTGCTTTTCTTCAGCAGGGACAGGGAAGATGGTTAAAATTGATGGGAAGATGGATGGAGCCAAATACAGGACCATTCTGGAAGAAAACCTGATGGAGTCTGCAAAAGACCTGAGACTGGGAAGGAGATTTGTCTTCCAACAAGACAATGATCCAAAACATAAAGCAAAATCTACAATGGAATGGTTCAAAAATAAACATATCCAGGTGTTATCCAGGCACCTCCACGTAAGACAGGACCCAAACCATGCACCTTCACGTAAGACGGGACCCAACCCAGGCACCTCCACGTAAGACGGGACCCAACCCAGGCACCTTCACGTAAGACGGGACCCAACCCAGGCACCTTCACGTAAGACGGGACCCAACCCAGCCACCTCCACGTAAGATGGGACCCAACCCAGGCACCTCCACGTAAGACGGGACCCAACCCATGCACCTTCACGTAAGACGGGACCCAACCCAGGCACCTCCACGAAGAGTACATTTTAAGATCTGAGAAAGAAGTTTCAGTAGTAAAATCAAAGGACAGCATTATTTCCATTCTTAGGGATTTGTTCAAGACTTTTTTGCCAAAAGTCCCCATTTTTATCCTGTGTTAAAATGAAAGCGATAGACTTTATCAACTGCATTTCATGGTTAGTGATTGACTCAATGGTCCGTCACACAGCCAGCCAAAATGGTTAGCGATTGAGTCAGTGGTCCGTCACACAGCCAGCCAGATGACAGATATCTCAGAGAGCAGTTAGTAACAGAACGTACCCCATCTCTAAATAGCCGTGACCAACTGAGCGTGTGTAGCTATTGAGGGCATTTTGGGGTCTCTTTCATAAAAGAACCCCGGGGATAACCCTCGCGCCCCTCCCATCCCTACCACCCTCCGATACAGACCAAATGCTCACTATCCCAGGCGAACTTTCCCAAAGCATGCTGGGAAAGACAATGGCAGGCCTTCAGCCGATTGGTTCCACCTTATTACCAGCTTGTAATCTTCTCATATCCTTGGATGAGGCCCCGTGGACCAGGAGTCAGAGAGACAAACAACAGAGTTTCCCCCGTTCTCTGATTGCTTTGATGCATTTCAGTCATTTCCTATGAAAAGACCGGCTTGTTAGAGTTGTATTGTTGTCTGCACCTGTTTGCCTACAGGGAGACATGCAGAAATATAGTCATTTGGCATCTGTTGAATCCCATTAGAGCTCCCAAGCACATTTTAACACAGAAGACAGTTCAGGCCTTTAAGTTTTTTTTGTTTGTTTTGTGTTTATTGTTGGGCTGGGAGGCATATTGCCTCAAGGTGTTTGCTCAAAAGTCCATTGTATCATTAAATGTTATGCCTATTAGATGTGAGACACATGTAACTTTACACAATCTGGTTCTGGACATAAAAAAAGGTTTCATTTAAATGTTGACCTCGAGTATCTTGTTACACATGGAACATAGGGTTATTATCATAGATTTTTATTTTATAGGTCTACTTATTTATGAGTTAAAGTGCATTCAGTCTTGCTGGGTGTTCTCAACCAACTGACCCATTATTAAATAATGTTCAGAATGAAATGAAACTAAAATAATAATAATAATAATAATAATTGAGAGATAAAATATTTGGAACACATTTCTACCTATAATATGTATTTTAAATGCAGGTGTTACATGTTTAAAAGGAGAAAAAAAGATATCTATATTCAGCTAAATATAACCACCATTTTATTTTGTGTACAACTGAGAGACAGTAAATGAGGCGCCAGTGTTTGGAAAGTGTCAGTACTATGCCATTTTATAGTATTATAACAAATCAATCACTCAATCATTCGATCAAATGTTGTTTTATAAAGCCCCCTTTTTACATCATCAGTTTGTCACAAAGCGCTTTACAGAAACCCAGGCTAAAAAAAACCCAGAGAGAAAGTAATGCAGAATCATAGTGGCTAGGATAAACTCCCCTAGAAGGCAGGAACCCAAGGAAGAAACCTACAGAGGAACCACTCTGGTCACAAGTCATGTGCTTTCTGTCAACAGACAGGAGCTCTTCAGCAGTAGGCTTTATCAAATCTATTTTATAAAAACCTTTTTTTCCATCATTAGTTTGTCACAAAGTGCTTTTACAGACACCCAGGCTAAAACCCCCCAGAGAGAAAGCAATGCAGAGACAGAAGGAGAAAAAAAAGGTATTTTGGAGTGGACCAGCTTGTCCCTTTATCTAAATTTCCTCTTCCAATGAAACCAATCCACAGTGACTGAGTGTCTGCGATGATCGTAGCTAACTCTATCAAGTGAGAGAGAAAGGAGATCAATCACAACCCTAAATGACCTTTTAATTGACTCCATTAAAGTGAAAACTGTTTTTTTGAAGCCGACACCGATACGTCGTCTGTGGTTGGAGCTAATCTCATGCTGTGAAGCGTCTCTTGTTAGTTTAATCGGCAGGGTGGCCGTACAATGATATCCATTTACACCGTATTAATAACACAATGGGATTTATTATGTTTTTGGTTTTGTCTGGTTTGTTAAATGCAAGAGATAAAATGGTAGCGTTTTGATTTAGTTATTTCTTTCCGTATCATACATCTCTTTCAATTCGATTTCTGTACGACCTCGGTGTCAAAGAAATGTCTTGTTCATTTGCTTCAAAAGAAACAGAACTCATCCATGAACCCCTTTTTCTATTTACAGTCCTCTCAGGTTGACTGTTTACTTTTCATCCTGAATGGAGATCATTTGGCCCTGGCATCTTCCTCTCTCTCTGTCTCTGTCTCTGTCTCTCTCTCTCTATGTCTCTCTCTCTCTCTCTCTCTGTCTCTCTGTCTCTCTCTCTGTCTGTCTCTCTCTCTCTCTCTCTCTGTCTCTCTCTCTCTCTCTCTCTCTCTCTCTCTCTCTCTCTCTCTATCTCTGTCTCTGTCTCTGTCTCTGTCTGTGCCCCAGGAAATGGATCTGACACAGATAGACCATTTAGCTTCCAGGTGCAGGACCATGGACCCAGCCTCCGTTGGACGGCTTGGCCCAGACTGTAGGCACTCAAGCCCCCATAAAGACTCTAGTATTCCTCCCCTTTGCCTGGGAGCCACCGGTGTTCCTGCACTGGTCCAGGCTCATCAAAAGGCCCCTGGGGGTTTAGGCGTTTTAACTGGGAGGCGGATGTGCCTTTCTTAAGCACCACATCAAGCTCACTTTTCTTTTCCCTTTAAACGATTAAGGGAGGAGTAGAGGAGGTGGTGGTGGTGGTGGGGGGGGGGGGGGGGGGTAGAGGTGGTGGGGGGGAGTAGAGGAGGTGGTGGGGGAGGGGAGTAGAGGGGGGGGGAGTAGAGGAGGTAGTGGGGGGGTGTGTACTTTTCTGATGGACACCAGGTTCTTTCTTCCCTCCTTCATTCACTGTTTCACTCTCTTCTGTGGTGTGTCTGTGTATGTCTGCGCAGGTGTCCCTTTTAGGCTAGCCTCTATATCCCTCTCTCTCTCTCTCTCTCTCATTCCTTTTACAAACACAACACAGTGTTTTAATAGGAATGTAATGGTTCTACTGAACACATTGTTTTAATAGGAATGTAATGGTTCTACTGAACACAGTGTTTTTTTAACAGGAACATCAGGATTCTACTGATTTCAATACTGTTCTGCCTAATACCCACACCTCCTGGCTTTAACAAGGTGAGATAAGAGGTTGGAAATCACACACACACACACACACACACACACACACACACACACACACACACACACACACACACACACACACACACACACACACACACACACACACACACACACACACACACACACACACACACACACACACACACACACACACACACACACATCCATCCTGGCTGCCTGCACTCTGTTCTCCTGCAGGTGCTGTGAGTGTGTGTTTCCTGTCTGTGGAACTCCATTCAGCCTGGACCACAGTAGTAGGACCGCCCACCGGAGTGCTGGCAGGGAAGAGAAGCGCCTCCACACACATAGTTCACTCACAGAAAGACAGGAGAGAAAGAGCGGAGAGAAAGAGAGGAGGGAAAGAGAGGGGAGTGAGAGAGGAGAGAGAGAGAAGAGAAAGAGAGGAGAGAAAGAGAGGGGGAAAGAGGGGAGTGAGAGTGAAAAGAGAGAGGAGAGAAAGAGAGGAGAGAAAGAGAGGGGAGAAAGAGAGGAGGGAGAAAGAGAGGAGGGAAAGGGAGGGGAGAGAGAGAGGGGCATGAGAGAGGGGTGTGAGAGAGGAGAGAAAAAAGAGGAGAGAAAGAGAGGGGAGAAAGAGGGGGGAGAAAGAGAGGGGGAGAAAGAGAGGAGAGAAAGAGAGGGGAGAGAAAGAGAGGGGAGGGAAAGAGAGGAGGGAAAGAGAAGAGGGAAAGAGAGGGGGAAAGAGAGGGGAGAAAGAGAGGGGAGAGAAAGAGAGGACAGAAAGAGAGGGGAGAAAGAGAGGAGGGAAAGAGAGGGGAGAGAAACTAAGGGGAGAGAAAGAGAGGAGTCTTATCTGTCCTCACCCCCTGTCTTCCTATCTGTCCTCATCCCCTGCCTTCCTATCTGTCCTCACCCCCTGTCTTCCTATCTGTCCTCACCCCCTGTCTTCCTATCTGTCCTCACCCCCTGTCTTACTATCTGTCCTCACCCCTCTCTTCCTATCTGTCCTCACCCCCTCTCTTCCTCTCTGTCCTCCACCTGTCTTCCTATCTGTTCTCCTCCTCTCTTCCTATCTGTCCTCATCCCCTGTCATCCTATCTGTCCTCTCCCCTGTCCTATCTGTCCTATCTGTCCTCCCCTGTCCTCCTTTTTGTCCTCCCCTGTCCTCCTATCTGTCCTCCCCCTGTCCTCCTATCTGTCCTCCCCCTGTCCTCCTATCTGTCCTCCCCCTGTCCTCCTATCTGTCCTCCCCCTGTCCTTCTATCTGTCTTCCCCCTGTCCTCCTATCTGTCCTCCTCCTGTCACCCTATCTGTCCTCATGGCAAGCAGGGTAAAGGGTAGAGGGAGGGAGGGAGGGAGGGAGGGAGGGAGGGAGGGAGGGAGAATTAACAGAAAAAAGGCATAGTGAGGCTTACTTCCATAATCATTTCCCTTTCCCAGGCCTTTTTTGGTCTGTTATGAATGGGACATCTGAGGGTTTGCAGCCTGACTTAATGCAGTCCCGCCAGGCAGCCTTCACCTGTGCTACAAGTCAATTGGTCTGTTGTTGGTTTTCCTGGACCTCTGCCCAACCCCTCCGTATAAAGCCAATTGGTTTAGTGTATACTAGGCTATAGCCTCTCACAATGGAGGGAAAAGAGCAAACAGCATTAACAGTTAGCTCAGCAGCACGCCCATACCACCTATTCATCTGTAGCCAGCTAAATGTTTTCAATTACCACTCTGTGAGCGTCCATGCAAACGCTGTGGATACCTTGTGCCTACCCTCTGTTTATCTATCTAGTGTCTGAATGGTACTCTAGTGAAGGGTGAAGGATTCACAAATGATAACAGTACAGTGGCACGTTCCTGCAATCTTGTCACAGCCAGTTTTCAGATATTATTGAATGGCTTCGAGATCAACACTCGCTGTATTGCCAAATGCTACAATGCAGCACTGATAAACATTTAGTTTTACCGTATTTCAAGTACTAGCATCACCATAAAGTTACCGTGTTTTTTTTACAGTACTGTATTTTTTCACTACAGTACTTTCTCTGTGGCTTTACCGGAAAAACGCCTATAGCAATGAATTCATCCGTGTCCTCTTCTGTCCTTACCTGTCACCTACTGGAGGCAGAGTGCGAGTCACACACACACACACACACACACACACACCTCGTCAGTTTATTATGTCATTCTACGGACGCTCTCCCATTGAGAGTCCTCAGTAGCTGTCATACCATAGTCTGTCCTGTCTGTCTGTCCTGTCTGTCCTGTCTGTTCTGTCTGTCCTGTCTGTTCTGTCTGTCTGTCTGTCTCTCTCTCTCTGTCTCTCTCTCTCTCTCTGTTTCTCTGTCTCTCTCTCTCTCTGTGTGTCTCTGTCTCTCTCTCTGTGTCTCTGTGTCTCTCTCTCTCTGTGTCTCTCTCTCTCTCTCTCCGTGTCTCTGTCTCTCTCTCTCTCTCTCTGTGTCTCTGTCTCTCTCTCTGTGTCTCTCTCTCTCTCTCTGTCTCTCTCTGTCTCTCTCTCTCTCTCTCTCACGCCAACAATGAAACATTGACAGGCATCATGACTATCAGAACCATTCATATTTTCATGTTTTTCTGAATGTATTCTCATTGACGAGAAATAAGGAGAATTTCAAGAGTGGCACAGCGGTCTAAGGCAACTGCATCTCAGTGCTAGAGGCGTCACAACAGACCCTGGTTTGATTCCAGGCTGTATCACAACCGGCCGTGATTGGGAGTCCAATAGGACGGCGCACAATAAGCCCAGTGTCGTTCGGGTTTGGCCCGGGGGGGTAGGCCATCATTGTAAATAAGAATTTGTCCTTAAAACTGACTTGCCTAGTTAAATAAAGGTTAAATAAAAATGTATTGAATAATGTAAACTTGTGTATTCCTCACGTCTTGAATAATACCTCTGGAGGTTGCGCGTGAACACTTGCCCGACAATTGCCCCCTTCTAAGCAGGGCAGTGTAAACAAAACTGTCTTGCTGAGCCCAACATTCAGTAAAAATGTGGATGGCAGAGAAATGTTTTTGAAACAGCTGAAATGTATAGACATTTTCACAATATTTCAGACTTGTTTTATTTATTTTTCACCCTGTAATTCCAGTAACAGCTTGAAGTTACGTTCTGAAATTGTCGTCGTAGCTTTAAGAAAGGAAAAAGCACAATGGTGTTTCTTCCGAATTGGATGCTCTGAGCCACCATCCAAACAACAAACCTGCAGCAAAGAAACCTGATCAACTCACTAGGGAATGTTCAATGTTTTCAGTCACAATTTTGTGTTTACCTCATATAATGACTTCCATATTATTGGTCAAATGAAGCCTGGTTTGTTCTAAGGTAACTGTAACTATTTTTTATATTCGTATGAGGGGTAAACGTTCATGTTTGGGGGAGGCAGGTAGCCTAGTGATTAGAGCGTCCCAGAGCTGACGAGGTAAAAATATGCCTTTCTGCCCGTGAACACAGCAGTTAAACCATTGTTCCCTGGTAGCACGTCATTGTAAATAAGAATTTGTTCCTAACTGACTTGCCTATAAAGGTTAAATAAATAAAAAAAATTGATATGTCTTGCCAAGCTACATTTAGCTAACGTTTGTACGAATGAGAAAATAAAACATTAAATTGCCTGCATATATTTGTGAATTGTTACACTATTCAAGAGTATATTATGGTTTGGTTTGGATTATTCACATGTCGCTAATATGTTTTAGAGGAAAAGGAGCATGGTTGAATAGCTTGCATGCCTCCTGGCTAGTGGTGATACTGATATTAACTGTACATTTGGAGCTACAGAGCAATACTATCTCTTTGCCAGCCACATTGAAAGGTTAAGGCAATACTATCTCTTTGCCAGCCACATTGAAAGGTTAAGGCAATACTATCTCTTTGCCAACCACATTGAAAGGTTAAGGCAATACTATCTCTTTGCCAACCACATTGAAAGGTTAAGGCAATACTATCTCTTTGCCAACCACATTGAAAGGTAAAGGCAATACTATCTCTTTGCCAACCACATTGAAAGGTAAAGGCAATACTATCTCTTTGCCAGCCACATTGAAAGGTAAAGGCAAGGATGCCATGTAAATTGAAAAGTTGATGTACATATTATGTCAGTTGAAATCTCGTCGTGCTGCCTCTCCAATGTTTGTTGACGAGAAAAGCCCCTTCGTTGTTTTCTACACCATAGCATCACCACCCCTGACTTAGCTACTTTACCGAGGAGAAATGTGGTGACTTTGACTGAGATATGTGGTTATCTCACATAGCTACCTTAAAAGTTGACTAACTGTAAGTCGACTTGGATAAAAGCGTCTGCTAAATTATTCAAATGTAAAAAAATAATTAAAAAAAGTTAAATTAAAAAAATCTGTGTGTTTTGTTCAGAGAACAGAGCAGGGTTTCTCAGTGTCGGGTCGGGTCTGGTTGGGTTTGGTCGGAGTCCAAGAAGCAGCAGCGTGAGGAGAGAGGAGGGAAGCATTTAACTCACTTCTCTCTCTGTCTGCCTTGTCATTTTCTTCAGACAGCCAGGGGGGGGGGGGGGGGGGGGGAGTGAGTTAAAGGAGTACTGACTCTCACAGAGACTCACAGAGGATGAAGAGAGGAAGAGATATCAACAAGCAGAGAACTCTGGAAGCCTTCTGAAACCGACACTGAAACTGGTGCTCTCTTACTGACTGACTGACCCTACAAACCTTTTTCACCAACCAAGGAGGGATTCAACACCTGACCAGATGTACCAGAGGTCAGGACAATGCACAGGAATGGAGGGTTAACGTTTGACTGAAGAGGAATAAGCAGAACTGAACAACATATTGAAGACTGAGCTTTGTTAGTGCACTTTTTTTCTGGTTATCGAAGTTAACCACATTTCGGTGTGAACCATGAACGTTCTACCTAACCCCATGATCAGGTCTCACCAGGACCAGCCTCTTCCTCTCTGCTCCCCAGACCCCTACCTCCAGGATTTCTCCTCCTGGTGTCCCCCAGGGCTAGGTGCTGATCATGGGATCATGGGGGCACTAATTGGGCGTGAGAGACCAGGAAAACCCCCAATGGAGCTGAGGAGGAAGATCAACAGCCGGGAGAGGAAGAGGATGCAGGACCTGAACGTCGCCATGGACGCTCTGAGGGAGGTGATGGTGCCTTACGCTTCCTCCTCTCCTTCCTCCTCCCAGGGGCCACACTGCAACCAGCAGCAGCTAGGACCCCAACCCGGACGCAGGCTCTCCAAGATCTCTACCTTGGTCCTCGCCCGTAACTATATTCTCCTCCTTGGCTTGTCTCTGCAGGAGATGCGTCGGCTCCTTGGGGAGGTCAGTGTTGGGTTGGGGGTTAACGCAAGGCCCGTCCCCAGGCTGCTCCTGGCCGGGGGGTGGCCCCTCTTCACCGGCCCCAGTCAGCTACTCCTTTCCTCCGAGTCTCTCCTGACCTCTGCCTCCTCTTCCAAGTGTCCTCTTCTGCCCTCTGGCCACTTGGAGGGCCACATGGTCCCGGTGCAGTGGGGCTCAGCTGGGGTTCCTGGAGGGCCACTCTGCCCCTGTGTGGTGTGCACATCACCTAGGTTCAGCCACCCTAGCCCTGGACCCAGGTTCCCAAAGTGAAGCCTGGCTGGGACCCAGATCAGATGTGTTCTGGTTTGGTATGAGGTTGTCTTCTGCTCTGCTCTTCTCTTCTCTACTCCATCCTACAATTATTAATTTTTCTGAGTGGACAGACTTCTGGACACATAAGAGTTTACTTTTGTTACTTTTGAATGAATGTTGCCTTTCTCATGTCTTTGACTAATTCAGATTTTCACAATGTTGAATTTGTTGTAATGGATGCTTGTCCATTGTGTTTCTTGGACTGTGGTAAGTGAAACTTTATATATTTTATATTTTATAAATCAATTCTATTTTATAAGATAAGAGATGTTCTAACACAGCAAAGTAATTGTCATTTAATATTTACCATTTACTATAAAGTTATTAAAAAAAGTGTACTTTAATAAAGTTATTTCAAAAAAGTGGATTTTCTGTAAAAGTGTTTACTCACACTTTTACTTCTCGGCTTCTGTGATTAGTGACGGTGTGTGTGTGAGTGTGGGTGTGTGTGGGTGTGTGTGTGGAAGTGTGGATATGTGTGAGTGTGGGTGTGTGTGTGTGTGTGGAAGTGTGGATGTGTGTGTGTGTGTGTGTTTGTGGGTATGTGCAAATGTGTGCGGATGTGTCTGGGTGTGGATGTCTGTGTGTGTGTGTGTGTGTATGTGTGTGTGTGGACGCCTGTGTGTGTGGGGGGGGGGGGGGGGTGTGTGAGTGTGTGAGTACGTGTATGTGCATCTGCACCTCAGCAATATCAATATCTCTTTCTCATCATCTCCTCTCCCTTCGTCAGGGATTACAATAATAAGTCAAATACTGTTGATCCATAAGGGATTACAATAATGACTCAAATACTGTTGATCCGTAAGGGATTACAATAATGACTCAAATACTGTTGATCTATAAGGGATTACAATAATGACTCAAATACTGTTGATCCGTAAGGGATTACAATAATGAGTAAAATACTGTTGATCTATAAGGGATTCCAGTAATTACTGATCCATAAGGAGACCCCCCCCTCCCCTTCCCTCTACCACCCCAAATAGTTAACCAGTCATATTCTGTTTAGCAGTATTTAGGTTAGGGTGAACCAGTCCTATTCTGTTCGGCAGTATTTAGGATTAGGGTGAACCGGTCCTATTCTGTTTAGCAGCGTCACCCCAGTCTCATCTCCATTCATCTCTCTACAAGCAAAAGATCAAACCCACCGTGTAATTACTGCCCTTTTGATTACTTCTCCCCACTCTCCTTCGCTCTTTCTCTCTCCTTCGGTCTTTCTCTCTCCTTCTCTCTGTCCCTTAATCGAATTCTTGATGTTTCCTTCTGTGTCAAGGGGCTCGTATGGGCGGTTTGGTGGCACTCATTACACTCACCTCACAATACGTTCAAACGGCCAGAAAATGTGTCTCGGGTGAATGAGGTTCACGGTGCAAAACTCCTCACCCCTCTGGAAGAAAGCAGGCAGCTCCATTTAACTGGGGATAAGAGGTGGTAGGTGGGGACGGTAGTGGCGGTGGAGTGGGACACCTCGCCCACGATAGACAGTAGAGAGGGTAGGCAACACAGAACCCTGGGATTGGCCCGCATGAATAATAATAATTAATGTAATCATAATCATAATGTCAATAAAATACTCCAAATAATTGCTAGCTGTGAACAAGGCTCTTAGTGGGGGAGACCTGTGAATGGTGGTGGCCGGCTGAAAGAAGGGAATAGTGGGGACAAAAGCAGAGGTAGATACCATTAAGTGAGATTAAGCCTAATAGGGCTTGATATTCTTACAAGGAAAAGGGAGGAGGGAGAGAAAAGAGGGGTAGACGAGGAAGGAGAGGGGCTAGATTCAGGGAGGGAGAGATCAAAGTGGGACGGCCTGACTTCAAACCCCTCTGCATTTACATATAGCTGCTTTACGTCTCCAAAGGATTAGTCACCTTTTTCCCTCTCTTCTCTTCTCTGGCTACTCTGATACCTATACCCTCACTCCATCCCTCCATCTCCCCCTCGGTTTATTCCATCCATGGAGTCTGTTGCCTCTCTCTCTCTCTCTCTCTCTCTCTCTCTCTCTCTCTCTCTCTCTTCTCTGGCTACTCTGATACCTATACCCTCCCTCCTCACTCCATTCCTCCATCTCCCCCTCTGTTTATTCCATCCATGGAGTCTGTTGCTCTCTCTCTCTCACTCTCTCCCCCCCCTCTCTCTCTGTCTCTCTCTCTCTCTCTCTCTCTCTCTCTCACACTCTCTCCCCCCCCCCTCTCCCTCTCTCTCTCTCTCTCTCTCTTCTCTGGCTACTCTGATACCTATACCCTCCCTCCTCACTCCATCCCTCCATCTCCCCCTCTGTTTATTCCATCCATGGAGTCTGTTGCCTCTCTTTCTCCCTGTTGCTCTCTCTCTGTCTCTCTCTCTCACTCTCTTCCCCCCCCCCCCCCCCTCTCTCTCTCTCTCTCTCGCTCTCTTCCCCCCTCTCTCTCTTCCTCCCTCTCAATTCAATGTCAATTCAATTTAAGGCCTTATCGCCATGGGAAACGTGTTAACATTGCCAAAGCAAGTGAAGTATATAATAAACAAAAGTGAAATTAACAAAAAAAATGAACAGTAAACATTACACTCACAGAAATTCCAAAACAATAAAGACATTACAAATGTCATATTATGTCAATATACATAAATATGGATTGCATTTACAATGGTGTGTGTTCTTCACTGGTTGCCCTTTTCTCATGGCAACAGGTCACAAATCTTGCTGCTGTGATGGCACACTGTGGAATTTCACCCAGTAGATATGGGAGTTTATCAAAATTGGATTTGTTTTCGAATTCTTTGTGGGTCTGTGTAATCTGAGGGAAATATGTGTCTCTAATATGGTCATACGTTGGACAGGAGGTTAGGAAGTGCAGCTCAGTTTCCACCTCATTTTGATGGCAGTGAGCACATAGCCTGTCTTCTCTTGAGAGCCATGTCTGCCTACGGCGGCCTTTCTCAATAGCAAGGCTGTGCTCACTGAGTCTGTACATATTCAAAGCTTTCCTTAAGTTTGGGTCAGTCACACTGGTCAGGTATTCTGCCGCTGTGTACTCTCTGTGTAGGGCCAAATAGCATTCTAGTTTGTTCAGTTTTTTTGTTAATTCTTTCCAATGTGTCAAGTAATTATCTTTTTGTTTTCTCATGATTTGGTTGGGTCTAATTGTGCTGCTGTCCTGGGGCTCTGCTCGTGTTTGTGAACAGAGCACCAGGACCAGCTTGCTTAGGGGGCTCTTCTCCAGGTTCATCTCTCTGTAGGTGATGGTTTAAGGGCACAAGGCGAGCCGAGTCCCAGATGCAGACAAAGGAGGCAGATGGTAGAGCTCCGATATTTATTATAACAAAGGGAGGAAGCAAAGGCAGGTCGGAGACAAGCGAGAATTCATACACCAGGTCAGAGTTCAAACAGTACCAGACGATAGGTAGTCTCAAGGTCAGGCCAGGCAGGGGTCATAAACCAGGTCAGAGTCCAAACAGTACCAGGCGATAGGTAGTCTCAAGGTCAGGCCAGGCAGGGGTCATACACCAGGTCAGAGTTCAAACAGTACCAGACGATAGGTAGTCTGAAGGTAAGGCCAGGCAGGGGTCATAAACCAGGTCAGAGTCCAAACAGTACAAGGGGAGGCTGGTAGTCAGAACAGGCAGAGTGGTCAGGCAGGAGGATTCGGAGTCAGGACAGGCAAGGGTCAAACACAGGAGGACTAGAAACAAACAGAGACTGGGGGGGGGGGGGGGGGGGGGGGATAGGAGGAAGGAAACCGCTGGTTGACTTGGCAAACAAGACAAACTGGCACAGAGAGACAGGAAACACAGGGATAAATACACCTGGGATAAAAAGTGACACCTGGAGGGGGTGTTGACAATCAGAAGGACAGGTGAACCAGATCAGGACGTGACAGATGGCTTTGTCATGGAAGGTTTGGGAATCAAATCAAAATCAAATCAAATCAAATGTATTTTATATAGCCCTTCGTACATCAGCTGATATCTCAAAGTGCTGTACAGAAACCCAGCCTAAAACCCCCAAACAGCAAGCAATGCAGGTGTAGAAGCACGGAATCAATTCCTTTTAGGTGGTTGTAGATTTGATTAGCTATTTTATGGATATCGGCCTAAATCTGCTCTGCATTAATTATTAGGTGTTTTATGTTGTACGCTAAGGATGTTTTTGCAGAATTCTGCATGCCGAGTCTCAATTTAGTGTGTGTCCCATTTAGTGAATTCTTGGTTGGTGAGCGGACCCCAGACCTCACAACCATAAAGGGGTTCTATAACGGATTCAAGCATTTTTTAGCCAGATCCTAATTGGTATGTCGAATGTTATGTTCCCTTTGATGGCATAGATGGACTTTCTCAGCTCATGCACAGGTTTGTGGAAGTTACCTGTTGCGCTGATGTTTAGGCCGAGGTATAGTGTATCGTTTTCGGTGTGCTCTAGGGCAGGTCTTCCCAAACTGACGTGAAATTACAAATGAAACCATCTAGTGTCAGGCGAAAAAAACAACACAATGTCGAATACAGGAAGCCTTGTCAAATAATTAACATCCAGTCACATTAACCGTTACTTTCTCGCGGAAATTCCACTAACGGTCTGTGCGTAGCCAAACGTAGCTGCTGCTCATTCCGTTTGCTCAATAAAATGTATAAATGTCCATAGAGACACATACCAGCTCTACTGGTAGTACTGCTACTACCAGCAGTACTACACCTGCACCTGATGACAACACAAGCTGTTCTGCTTCCACGAGCACATCCAATACTAGCGTCAGTAATTATACATTTGTTTTTAGCCCAGCTAGCATGGACACTGACAGTTGTGAATCTGATGCAGCTGAAGAGCTACTGCCCCCTTACCCGGGAAAGCACCAAGCTACTGCTCCCTTACCCGGGAAAGCACCAAGCTACTGCTCCCTTACCCAGGAAAGCACCAAGCTACTGCTCCTTACCCAGGAAAGCACCAAGCTACTGCTCCTTACCCAGGAAAGCACCAAGCTACTGCTCCTTACCCAGGAAAGCACCAAGCTACTGCCCCCTTACCCGGGAAAGCACCAAGCTACTGCTCCCTTACCCGGGAAAGCACCAAGCTACTGACCCCTTACCCGGGAAAGCACCAAGCTACTGCTCCCTTACCCAGGAAAGCACCAAGCTACTGCTCCTTACCCAGGAAAGCACCAAGCTACTGCCCCTTACCTGGGAAAGCACCAAGCTACTGCCCCCTTACCTGGGAAAGCACCAAGCTACTGCCCCTTACCCAGGAAATCACCAAGCTACTGCCCCCTTACCCTGGGAAAGCACCAAGCTACTGCCACCTTACCAGGGAAAGCACCAAGCTACTGCCCCCTTACCCTGGGAAAGCACCAACCTACTGGCCCCTTACCTGGGAAAGCACCAAGCTACTGTCCCCTTACCCAGGAAAGCACCAAGTTACTGCCCCCTTACCTGGGAAAGCACCAATCTACTGTCCCCTTACCTGGCAAAGCACCAATCTCTGTCCCCTTACCCGGGAAAGCACCAAGCTACTGCCCCCCCTTACCTGGGAAAGCACCAATCTACTGTCCCCCTTACCAGGGAAAGCACCAAGCTACTGCCCCCCTTACACAGGAAAACACAGAACAACAGACAGTAACATTGGGCCATCGAAGAGGTGCAAATATGATGAGAACAACATCGATTTGGGGTTCACTTATATTGGGAGTAGTGCCTTTCCTCAGCCACAGTGTGTTATATGTGCAAAAGTACTATCTCACAACTCGATGAAACCTTCACTCAGACATTTAGAAACGAAACATGCTAATTTGAAAAATAAGCCACGGGAGTTTTTTTGAGCGAGAATTAACTTCTTAAGGTATAGGGGGCATCATTTTCACTTTTGGATAAATAGCGTGCCCAATTTCAACTTTTGGCTACTCATGCCAAGAATATAAGATATGCATATTATTAGTATTATTATTATTATTTTTTTTTTTTAGGTCTCTGTCTGTTCAGTGGGCTCTCATTGGGAAATTATATTTCTTAGGAACCTGTGTTCAGTTCCTACCGCCTCCACTGGATGTCACCAGTCTTTGGAATTTGGTTGAGGTTATTCCTTTGTGCAATGAAGAAGTAAGGCCATCTAGGAACTGGGGAACACTGTTGAGAGTTGCGCAAGACTTGAAAAGTAGCGTTGGTTTGTTGTCTTCCTGTATTGAACACAGATAGACCCGTCTTCAATTTGATTGATTATTAACGTTTAAAAATACCTAAAGTTTTATTACAAAAGTAGTTTGAAATGTTTTGTCAAAGTTTACAGACAACTTTTGAGATATTTTGTAGTGACGTTGCGCAATTTGGAAGCTGTTTTTTTCTGGATCAAACGTACCAAATAAATGGACATTTTGGATATATATGGACGGAATTAATCGAACAAAAGGACCAATTGTGATGTTTATGGGACATATTGGAGTGCCAACAAAAGAAGCTTGTCAAAGGTAAGGCATGTTTTATATTTTATTTCTGCATTTTGTGTAGCGCCTGCAGGGTTGAAATATGCTACTCTCTTTGTTTACTGTTGTGCTATCATCAGATAATAGCTTCTTATGCTTTCCCCGAAAAGCCTTTTTGAAATCTGACATGTTGGCTGGATTCACAACGAGAGTAGCTTTAATTTAGTATCTTACATGTGTGAGTTAATCAGCACTGCTCAATGGGACCAGGGAGACACCAGAGGTGCCTAGGACAATGCAGACAATCACACACGCACACACACGCACACACGCACACACGCACGCACACGCACACACACACACACACACACATGCGTGCACACACACACACACACACATGACTCTTAAACATCCTACAATAACACATTCAACATACAAAAGAAACAGATAGGGACAACAAGGCAAAAAGGAAAGTTACGTCAGGTCTGTTAAAAGCATTTATCTCATTCTGTTCCTCTCTCCCTCTCCTCTCTATCTCTCTCTCCCTCGCTGTCTCTCCCTCTTCTGTCTGTCTACACCTCTCTATCTCCCTCTCTGTCTCCCTCCACCTCTCTATCTCCCTCCACCTCTCTCTCTCCCTCCACCTCTCTGTTCCTCTATCCCTCTCCTCTCTGTCTCCCTCCCCCTTTCTGTCTCCCTCCCCGTCTCTGTCTCCCTCCACCTCTCTGTTCCTCTCTCCCTCTCCTCTCTGTCTCCCTCCCCCTCTCTGTCTCCCTCCCCGTCTCTGTCTCCCTCCACCTCTCTATCTCCCTCCACCTCTCTGTTCCTCTCTCCCTCTCCGTCTCCCTCCCCCTCTCTGTCTCCCTCCACCTCTCAATCTCCCTCCACCTCTCTCTCTCCCTCCACCTCTCTGTTCCTCTCTCCCTCTCCTCTCTGTCTCCCTCCCCCTCTCTGTCTCCCTCCCCGTCTCTGTCTCCCTCCACCTCTCTATCTCCCTCCACCTCTCTGTTCCTCTCTCCCTCTCCTCTCGGTCTCCCTCCCCCTCTCTTTCTCCCTCCACCTCTCAATCTCCCTCCACCTCTCTCTCTCCCTCCACCTCTCTGTTCCTCTCTCCCTCTCCTCTCGGTCTCCCTCCCCCTCTCTATCTCCCTCCACCTCTGTCTCTCTCTCCCTCGCTGTCTCTCTCTCCCTCGCTCTCTCCCTCTCCTCTCCTCTCTGTCTCCCTCCCCCTCTTTGTCTCCCTCCCCCTCTCTGTCTCCCTCCACCTCTCTGTCTCCCTCCACCTCTCTGTCTCTCTCTCCCTCGCTGTCTCTCCCTCTTCTGTCTGTCTCCACCTCTCTGTCTCCCTCCCCCTCTCTGTCTCCCTCCCACTCCCACTCTCTGTCTCTTTCTCCCTCTCTGTTTCTCTCTCCCTATCTGTCTCCCTCCCTCCTCTGTCACTCTCTCCCTCTCTCCCTCTCTCTCTTTCTCTCCCTCATTTTCCCAGTGCATGCGTGAGTTCCAGAGCCTGTACGACCTGTAGAGAAGGGAGGGTCCAGGAAGTTCAACGGACCACTGTTGAAGACTGATTGAGGGCCATCTATCGTTCCTGCAGGGTGAATGGAGGAGTGTGAGAGCAGACCTGTTCCTCCTTTCAGCCCAACGGCTCCCAGATTTATCTTCTCCGTCCTTGCTTCTTTATCCCGGCGCTCTGGGGGACCGGCATCCTCGCTGTGAGTTATCAAGGCTGTGTGAGTGTGTGCGATATATCAAACTCTCAACTAATATGGGAACCAAGCGGCTGGTGGTCTGGGGTAGACTGTGATATATATAGACCTAATGGCTGGTGGTGTGGGGTAGACTGTGATATATATAGACCTGGTGGCTGGTGGTCTGGGGTAGACTGTGATGTATATAAACCTAGTTGCCAATTCAACATCTTCTGCACATCCCCTGTCCTTAACCAGTCTACTTAACCAATGGACGTGGGGAGTCCCAGGGGTAGGAAGGTCTGAAACCATAAATTCCATCTCCTCATTGAGAGAAATGGACCTCCATTTGCATTCTAACTCCTGTTATTTATCTCTCACCCAACTAACATTAGCCCTCCTGTACTGTCCCCCCACTAACACCATTAACCCTCCTGTACTGTCCCCCACTAACACCATTAACCCTCCTGTACTGTCCCCCCACTAACTAACACCATTAGCCCTCCTGTACTGTCCCACCACTAACACCATTAACCCTCCTGTACTGTCCCCCACTAACACCATTAACCCTCCTGTACTGTCCCCCCACTAACTAACACCATTAGCCCTCCTGTACTGTCCTCCCCATTAACACCATTATCCCTCTTCTACTGTCCCCACACTAACACCATTATCCTTCCTCTACTGTCCCCCCACTGACTAACACCATTATCCCTCCTCTACTCTCCCCCCACTAACACAATTATCCATACTCTACTGTCCCCAGCCCAAACACCATTATCCCTCCTATACTGTCCCCCCACTTACACCATTATCCCTCCTGTATTGTCCCCCCAATAACTAACACCACTATCCCTCCTCTACTGTCCCCCCACTAAAACCATTAACCCTCCTGTACTGTCCCCACACTAACTAACACCATTTTCCCTCCTCTACTGTCCACCCACTAACACCATTATCTCTCATCTACTGTCCCCCCACTAACACCATTATCCCTCCTGTACTGCCCCCACACCTAACACCATTATCCCTCCTATACTGTCCCCCCACTGCCACCATTATCCCTCCTGTACTGTCCCCCCACTAACACCATTATCCCTCATGTACTGTCCCCCAACTAAGACCATTATCCCTCCTGTACTGTCCCCACCACTAACACCATTATCCCTCCTGTACCGTCCCCACCACTAACACCATTATCTCTCCTGTAATGTCCCCCCCACTAACACCATTATCCCTCCTTTAATGTTCCCCCACTAACACAATTGTCTCTCCTCTACTGTCCCCCCACTAACACCATTATCCCTCCTGTACTGTCCCCACCACTAACACCATTATCCCACCTCTACTGTCCCCCAATAACACCATTATCCCTATTTTACTGTCCCCCCACTACCACCATTATCCTTCCTCTACTGCCACCCCACTGACTAACACCATTATCCCTCCTCTACTGTCCCCACACTAACACCATTATTCCTCCTCTACTGTCCCCACCCCTAACACCATTATCCCTCCTCTACTGTCCCCCCACTAACACCATTATCCCAACACAATACTAACCACTGACCCCATGACCTTAGTGAGTTCCTGTCTCCCAACACAATACTAACCACTGACCTCATGACCTTAGTGAGTTCCTGTCTCCCAACACAATACTAACCACTGACCTCATGACCTTAGTGAGTTCCTGTCTCCCAACACAATACTAACCACTGACCTTATGACCTTAGTGAGTTCCTGTCTCCCAACACAATACTAACCACTGACCTCATGACCTTAGTGAGTTCCTGTCTCCCAAAACAATACTCACCACTGACCTCAGACCTTAGTGAGTTCCTCTCTCCCAACACAATACTAACCACTGACCTCATGACCTTAGTGAGTTCCTGTCTCCCAACACAATACTAACCACTGACCCCATGACCTTAGTGAGTTCCTCTCTCCCAACACAATACTAACAATACTCACAATACTAGTGAGTTCCTCTCGCCTAACAGCACCACCCTTTTAAGATGTCCGGAGGACTTAAATTCTAGATACTTAAAATTGTAGGACTTAAATTAAATTGTTGGACTTACATTTGAAAATTCTAGATACTAGATTTTGGGTGGAACGACTTGTTGTCTTGATTTAGGCAAATCTGTACCTACCCCACACAAATTTACAACGAGAATTGGTTTTAAAAAGAAAAAAAAGTGCATTCAGTCCCAAAGTGGAATTTTCTAATAAGTGTTGTTGCTGTAGCGTTGTTGTACGATAATAGTTATGTTAATAATAATGATGATAATAATAATAATAATTTAACCTTTGTTGTACCTTGTGGTAACTTTGTTGTAACTTGTTGTACCTATTTGTACCTTGTTGTAACTTTGTTGTACCTTTGTTGTACCTTTTTGTACCTTGTTGTAACTTTGTTGTACCTTGTTGTTCCTTGTTGTAACTTTGTTGTAACTTTGTTGTACCTTTGTTGTAACTTTGTTGTACCTTTGTTGTACCTTGTTGTACCTTGTTGTAACTTGTTGTACCTTGTTGTAACTTGTTGTAACTTTGTTGTACCTTGTTGTACCTTGTTGTAACTTTGTTGTAACTTTGTTGTACCTTGTTGTAACTTTGTTGTAACTTTGTTGTACCTTTGTTGTACCTTTTTGTACCTTGTTGTAACTTTGTTGTACCTTTGTTGTATCTCAAATCAAATCAAATCAAATTTGATATCTTGTTGTAACTTTGTTGTACCTTGTTGTACCTTGTTGTAACTTTGTTGTAACTTTGTTGTACCTTGTTGTAACTTTGTTGTACCTTTGTTGTACCTTGTTGTACCTTGTTGTAACTTTGTTGTACCTTGTTGTTCCTTGTTGTAACTTTGTTGTAACTTTGTTGTACCTTGTTGTAACTTTGTTGTACCTTTGTTGTACCTTGTTGTACCTTGTTGTAACTTGTTGTACCTTGTTGTAACTTGTTGTAACTTTGTTGTACCTTGTTGTACCTTGTTGTAACTTTGTTGTACCTTGATGTACCTTGTTGTACCTTGATGTAACTTTGTTGTACCTTGAAGTACCTTGTTGTAACTTTGTTGTACCCTGTTGTACCTTGCTGTAACTTTGTTGTACCTTGATGTACCTTGTTGTAACTTTGTTTTACCTTGTTGTACCTACCCTTGTAACTGTGTTGTACATTGTTGTACCTTGTTTTACCTTGTTGTACCTTGTTGTACCTTGTTGTACCTTGTACCTTGTTGTACCTTGTTGTACCTACCTTGTTGTAACTTGTTTTACCTTGTTGTACCTTGTTGTACCTATCTTGTTTTACCTTGTTGTACCTTGTTGTACATTGTTGTACCTTGTTGTACCTTGTAATACCTTGTTTTACCTTGTTGTACCTTGTTGTAACTTTGTTGTACCTTGATGTACCTTGTTGTAACTTTGTTGTACCTTGTTGTAACTTTGTTGTACCTTGTTGTACCTTGTTGTAACTGTGTTGTACATTGTTGTACCTTGTTGTAACTTTCTTGTACCTTGATGTATCTTGTTGTAACTTTGTTTTACCTTGTTGTACCTACCTTGTTGTACCTTGTTGTACCTTGTTTTACCTTGTTGTACCTTGTTGTACCTTTGTTGTACCTTGTTGTACCTTGTACCTTGTTGTACCTTGTTGTACCTACCTTGTTGTAACTTGTTTTACCTTGTTGTACCTTGTTGTACCTATCTTGTTTTACCTTGTTGTACCTTGTTGTACATTGTTGTACCTTGTAGTACCTTGTTTTACCTTGTTGTACCTTGTTGTACCTACCTTGTTGTAACTTGTTTTACCTTGTTGTACCTTGTTTTACCTTGTTGTAACTTGTTTTACCTTGTTGTACCTTGTTGCACCTACCTTGTTGTACCTTGTTGTACCTACCTTGTTGTACCTTTGTTGTACCTTGTTGTACCTTTGTTGTACCTTGTTGTAACTTTGTTGTATCTTGTTGTACCTTGTTGTACCTTGATGCACCTTGTTGTAACTATGTTGTACTTTGTTGTACCTTGTTGTACCTTGTTGTAACTTTGTTGTACCTTGTTGTAACTTTTTGTAACTTTGTTGTACCTTGT